>NC_081545.1:7608839-7610691 GCF_901000735.1 Corylus avellana | reverse complement strand
GGCATTCTATCAATTTTTCCTGTGGGGCTTAATTTCCATTTAATATACAACTCACCATGCTCAATACACAACTCACCGTGCTCATTCTAGAAGGGTATGGATGCTCTGAATTTTGAGAAGTCAAATTTGGTGTTTAATTTATCTGTTATTTTAATTTGAGTGGGGCTTTCCCTGTATAATACCGGTGTATAATAAACTGCATAATATGTAATATGTAATATGTAATAATAAACTGCATAATTACTAGGCCATGTGAAGAGGAGAATCCAAGAGGTACATAAGCAAGGCCGAAACACTCATGAGATACAATTAGTCAAATGTATCCATCTCAACACAAAATGAGATCCCCATAATCCAAAATAATAAATCTATCCCAAATGGACGACTTGGGTTGATGCTTTTTTGTCGAATGTCTATACGAAGATCCATATAATGTTGACTATAAACATACTCTCTTTTGGAAATGTAATTTTTGTGTAATAATTCCATTGGACATATTTATGATTGTATTGTATGCAATTGTTGATCACTATTTATGTTCTTATTGTGTTCTTTTATTTCTTTATGTTATTACATATAATTTAACATAAATTTATGTGTGTAGGGGCATGGAACTGCGGTTGAGGTTGTATTGCCACATGTTGAGCATCGCTTTTGTGTTCGGCACCTACATGCGAACCTCAAAGTTAAAGGCTACACAAGGAAAGCTATGAAGGATCAGTTGTGGGGGGCTGCACGTGCAGCCAATGTTTATGCGTTTGACCATCACATGCAGAATATACTATCAATGGATAAAGGGGCACACGAATACCTTAGTGGTGTACCTAAGGCATCATGGTCCAGACATGCTTTCAGCTGCCAAACCAAAAGTGATATGTTATTAAGCAACTTGGCTGAGAGCTTTAATGCATGGATTAAGGAAGCTAGGTCTAAGCCTATACTGACTATGCTTGAAGAAATTTCTCAGCAAATAATGGCACGCTTCCAGCAGAAAAGGAATGGAATCCGGTCGACACACTACACCATATGCCCAAAGATCCATAAAAAATTGGAGAGGTCAAAAAGTGATGCAAGGAATTGTATTAGTCGGTGGCAGAATGAGTTGGAGTTTGAGATCGAGCACATATACGAGCCACGGCATTTAGTCCGGTTAGATCATCACACATGCACATGTGGAAGATGGCAGGTGAGTGGGATCCCTTGCTCCCATGCTTGTGCTGCAATTTACATGCATAAACAAAACCCGGAGGATTATTTGGATGATTATTACAAGATGGACAAGTACATACAAGGATATGCAGCTCGAGTTTATGGCATGGAAGGTCCACAGACATGGCCAGCTGATGATCCATGCGATCAAATCCTGCCACCTTGCATTAGAAGGGCTCCTGGTCGACCAAAGATTAGTAGGCGAAAAGCTGTAGATGAGCCGACTAACCCCTACAAGCTGACCCGTAGTGGATATATCGTTAAATGTGGAAATTGTGGGGGTTTAGGGCATAATTACAAAGGTTGTCATTTACCTTTGAATACGGACCGGAAGAGGTGGAAACCAAAGAAATATAAGCTGAAAAAAATGCTGATCAAGCACAGGTAAAATTCCAAAATTTGTTAACTTAATAATTATTTGGGTTAAATACCTCAAACCCCCCTAGGGTTTAGCAACTTTATTTTTTTCCCCCTGGGGTTTCATTTTTATCACAGGACCCCCTTGGGGTTTGATAAAAGACCAATTTAGTCCATCCGTTAGTTGACCCTTAAGACTGACACGTGGACCAATCAGATGTTGACACGTGGCACCTATTTAATTTTTTTTAATTTTTTTTTAAATTAAAAAAAATGTATTTAAAAA
>NC_081545.1:7591738-7608739 GCF_901000735.1 Corylus avellana | reverse complement strand
CGGAGGGGTCAATTGCATCAAATTGAATCAGGGGGTGAAATTGAGAGGTTTTAAAATTTAGGGTGGACTTTTTAATTCACGTGGTAATTCAAGGGTTCTTTGTGAAGTTTACCTTAAATGATAATAGATCGAGTTATTACAAAGCACATTTTCTTTGCCGTGGAAATAGCCATTACTCATTTTATTATATGGTGGCTGGCCTAAAGAAGTCTAAAATAGGCCTTAAAAAGTGGTCTAAAACGCTAAAAGAGGCTCAAAAGACCCATTATTTGAAAAGAAGTTAGCGGTCAATAATTGTCTTCAATAATCACATAATCGCAAGTTGCGATTAACAGCTAATTGACCTAGAAGGTGGGGCTGCGGTTACTTCAAAATAATTATCACTAAAGCGGTTGCGGTGAAAAAGGAATAACCACTACCACAACTGTTTGTACAACCATTACCAAAGGGGTTTACTAACTCTAATACCCCACTAACATTACATTGCAACTTAACTTCCACCCATTTGCCTATCATTCACCGCCCCTCCAGCTGGAACCTTGTCCTCAAGGTTCATACTTGTTGCTCTGCCTCTCCTTTGGTAGCCACGACCTCCCATGGGTTGGTCATTCTCAATGAAAAGGAGTTTAGGTGCACGACATTTATGCCCCGGAGTAAATCGTTTATTGCAATTGAAACATAACCCTTTTTTAAGTCTGTTTTGCATCTCTTCTCAAGGAAGTTTCTTTACCGAAAAAACGGGTTGAGTGTTAGGGATGTTGCTGCATCACTATCTAGAATGTGAATTGCCCTTTGTACATCCGATTCAGTCAATTGATGTTGCCGGGCCAATCTCTTATCTTGCATTCAGGACATCTCTATGGTTTCCCCAGGGACTTGGGTCCAAACATCTTCACCTGTGGCTATCCAATAGCCCTTTTGGCCAGCCTCTCAATAGTTACTAATAGATACGACCATAGGTCCATAACCCACCAACTTACTAATAACCCACTAACTCATATGGAGTAAACACAATATATACAAAATGTCACTATTCAAACGTCCCTAATTAAATAGAAATGTTTGTTGGGCGAAAAATGTCATCTTGCAAACATCCCTACTTTGCTTAATTTTTGTAGTGAGAGGATATTCATGTGTATTTTATTATTTTTGTATTATATTTTTTTTTCATGGTATTAGAGCTAACACCAGTAAATTTTTAATTTTTAATTTATTTCTTTTTTTTTTTCTCTGTCATCATTTCTCTCCGATTTCACTTCCTATCATAGCACAAAACGTATTTGGGGATCCATTCAAAAGGGGAAAAAAAATAAATGTGTACATGACTAGCAACCTGGGTAGGGGTCTTGGTGGTCAAAAACTTCTTTGAAATTCGTTTCCAATCAATCATCGTTCCCATGCTTCTCCCGATCAGCTAGAAATATATTATGATGTACGCCAGATGAGAAAAAAATAAATTAATCTTTAGTTTTATTTAGATTTTATTGATTAATTAGGTTTTATATTTTAAGAGTTTGGATTTTTGTAATTTAATAATGGGTTTGGCTCAAAAGTCAATCAATTTAGGATTAGGGTTTCTCGGCGCCTATTTAAATTTTTTTTGTATCATAAGAAGATTAGATTATGATTACTAAACAAATGATGT
The DNA here is from genome assembly GCF_901000735.1 of Corylus avellana. NCBI lineage: Eukaryota > Viridiplantae > Streptophyta > Magnoliopsida > Fagales > Betulaceae > Corylus > Corylus avellana. The sequence goes on along the minus strand of NC_081545.1, from coordinate 7,607,094 downwards.
TTTCTTAGAGGCATGATTGCTCTCATCTTCTTGGTGGTGAAACTCTACCAAAACCCATTATTAACCGGTGAGACTTTGTAAATAGTTTATCTTATTTTTCCGTTATTTTTTATTTATTTATTTATTTTTATCTATTTTCTATTGTTCTCCTTCCGTACTGAGTCATATTATATGCTCTTCCTCATTCCATTAAGAGATATTTTCGAGATTAGCAGCGCACAAAGAAAAATCAAAGAGAGTAAACTTCAAACAATCTATGGCGTCTTCTCTGGCATCCTTTCTTGACACAATCTCCACCCGCCTTGTCTCCCACCTCTTTGGCAAACCGTGTCTTGTCCAGTTACTCCACTAGGCCCCAACTTTTGGACCTAGGTTCATTTAAGGCCCTTTGTTGGCCTCATTTATGGCTCATAGTTGGCCTCATTTTAGCTAACAGTTGGTTTTTATTTTAGTTCATAGTTAGCTCTCTTTTAGCCCTTTGTTATTAAAGATCCATCTTCGATCACCGTCGCCAACGGCCTCCAATCACTGTTGCCAGCCTCCATTAACTCCAGTGAGTTTTCGGTCTTGGCTGAATTCAAATATTTGAATGTATTTAAATCTGATAACCTACAAAGTAGAATATTACAATCAAATCTAAAATACTGTATTCCTATGGAATAAAATTAATCAGTCAAAAAATTATTCAAACCGTATATTATTTGTAAGAGTGAGAGCTCCACTAATTGTTTATATGATGATGGCAAACGCGATTTTATATATGGTTCAGTGACGAGAGAGAGACTTGTTGAGTGAAGAGTAGGGCGATTTGCGATTCGTAGATGAAGGGGAATTTTGGCCATTTGTAGATAATTTTCGTCTGATTTTCAATTTGCAATTTGTGATTTCATCCGATTTCGTTTGATGTTCGATTTGCAATTTCGTCTAATTTGCGATTTGCAGTAATTCGTCTGATTTTTGTTTGAATGAAACATTTTAAAAACGATTATTTTAATTAAATATGGAAGAAATTTAGATAAATGGTTGGATACAAGTTTTGAAAAGTGATTAGCTAAAATCGTAGGTTTAGAAACGTTCAAAGCCGAAGAAAGATGTAAATGTGTCTTCCAGGTCAATGCATCAGCTGCTTTGTTATCGTACTCGCATGGTATTCCACAACAAAATTGAATTCTTTCAAATATGCAGTACACCTGTTATTAGCCTTCAAGCTCACAAAACCATAAATGCCACACTTCCTGATTTACAGTTCACGGCCCCGAATAGCCATTGAGGGACTTGATTTCCCTTCATTGTTTCCCCTCCAAACCAAATCTCTTTACTTCCTATTGACACCCTATATTCCCTAATATTTTCCAGAATTCTGAACACAAACCCAACAATAAACATGCTGTCCTCCATTAATTTGCTAGCGGGAACCATAATAATTAACAAAGTAATAGAGATGATCGGATGATAAACTGAATAGCCGCTATAAACAACACCAGTACTAGCCATAGCCAATTGCATTATTTGATATTTTGAAGCAATGCTGCCATGGAATACACAATCACTCCTACCAGAAAAATATAAGCCATATATAACAGTTCTTAGGACACAAATTAGAAAGAACAAAAATGAGGAAACGTGTTCTTTACCAAACATATCTGAGAGCTCAAGATGTCTTCACTTGATTGCTCTCAAGACTTTGAACTCGTTGATGACATGCCACTCCTCGACTCAGAGGAAGCAGTTGAAGAATTGCTCTGTGCCTATGAACTTTGGCTTGACTGTGACTCGGTGTAGAAATCTATGTGCTCCTGGTTGTCAGCAAACAATACTTGGAGATAATTTGGAATCGGGGCCAGGTTCACATCTAAAACTCCCTCAAGCATTTGAACTACCTGACCCATCGGCGGCCTGTTAGTATCATCATCTTGGATGCACCAACAAGCAACTTTACAAAACTCTTGTGAGCTCTTCTATATCAGCGTTTCGCTCCAACCTGGGATCTAACAGGCTAAGGACATCGCCCCCTTCAGCTATGAGGCTTGCAGCTCCTGTTGGGAAGAAATTAGTTTTGCCATCCGTATATGCCTCAGAGTTTCTCCTTCCCGAGACAAATTCGAAAAGCATCATTCCATAGCTGTAAACATCCGCCTTGGCCGTAATGGGCATCCCTGAAATCCACTCCGGAGCATGATAACCTCTTGTGCTTCTCATGGTTGTCAGGACTCGGCTGAACTCTCGCCCAACAAGCTTTGCCAGGCCAAAATCTGCCACTTTTGGACATAAATAAGCATCTAGAAGAATGTTTTCTGGTTTTATGTCACAGTGTATGATGCACTCTCTGCACTTCTCATGGAGATAAGCCAACCCTCTAGCTGTTCCTATAGCAATCTGGTATCTTGTTTTCCAGTCCAAAAACTTTTCATGGAAAAGATGAGACTCTAAAGAGCCATTTGGCATATACTCCTAGACCAGCAACTTTCTAGTACCTTGTGAGCAGAACCCACGAAGCCGAACAAGATTTACATGGTTGACTGTCCCGATTGTTCCGACTTCTGCGCGAAATTGCTTCTTGTTGATAATGGCTCAAATTGTCAACAAGTGTGAAGATAATTGCTGAAAAATATCAATATTCAAGTTGGTGGGCTCAAGTCTTATTTATCTATAAGAAGATAATATTAGTTTTAAAAGGAGTCCAAGAACAACTTGGAATTGGATTTTTTGGAGAAAACGTGTGTGGATAAACATGTGGGCTGCAATGCTTATCTTCATCATGGAAAATACTTTGTATTCATGATGGTTTCGTTTTCCCAGCAGCAATTAAATTAAAATTGTTCTCCTATTTTTCGTGATTAAGCATCTATAAAAGGATATGTAGTCCTTGGTTGAGATTATCCGGAAAATTCAAATTGGTGAGAGCACTTTGTGGCATTTACAAAGTGTAGAGAGTTTTTCTTTACTGAGTATTTGAGAGGGACAGTTGAGTGGGGTGTACAAGGGGTTAAGGGCTTGGGTTTGGAATATTAAACTTGAGCGGTTCAGGCTTGTACTATTGTACTCAATATTTCTCAATAGTAAAGAAGGAGATCGGATCACGCCCTGTGGACGTAGGCATATTACCGAACCACGTAAACTCTTTGTGTACATGTATGATTGGTGTGTGTTCTCGTATGTTTTCTTTCCAAACTTGTCTTTCGCATGAAGGGATGATGAGAAATTGGTTGCCAATTAATTATCAATTTTCCCAACAATTAGTATCAGAGCTTGGTTGCGGATTTCTACTCGTTAAGAAGAAATGCAGTCCTTGAAGTTTGGGATTGAAAGGTTTGATGGGAGAATGAATTTTGGCTTGTGGCAAATATAAGTCAATGATATCCAATTTGGGCTACACAAAATGTTGAGAGGAGCAGGTTCGACAGATTGCTCCAAAAACGCTAATACTGTTTCTCTCGTTACAGAGAGAGATGATAATGTTCTTTGATAAGGGCATGTACATCCTCTGGCATGACCGCTAAAAATGTCAAGATAATAGATGTGTTCTATTAGCGGGTCCACATTTGCATACAAGACATTGGTTTGGTTTTTTTTATGTCAGGTATGTGGTGAAAAAGGGTGTTGATGGTTGATGAACTTCCGGGGGAACCAAACATGGAAGTTGCACCATATTTTTCAGCAGGATTTTTTCGATATGTGCCAAAAAAAATGAAAACTCTTGGAATGGTTTAATTCTAAGTGCATGTGCTCTTTATGGTGGAGCATGATAATTCTTGTAGAATTATTATTGTTGGTGTAGACAGTGTTTTGTACGACATCCTAGGGCGTGGGGATGGGCATCGGTCAAGATGCGGACCTGAGGTCTCAGGTAGAGGTTGCCAAATTTTCGCCAAGGTGGAGATTGTTGATAATGGCTCAAATTGTCAACAAGTGTGAAGATAATTGCTGAAAAATATCAATATTCAAGTTGGTAGGCTCAAGTCATATTTATCTATAAGAAGATAATATTAGTTTTAAAAGGAGGCCAAGAACAACTTGGAATTGGATTTTTTGGAGAAAATGCGTGTGGATAAACATGTGGGCTGTAATGCTTATCTTCATCATGGAAAATACTTTGTATTCATGATGGTTTCGTTTTCCCAGCAGAAATTAAATTAAAATTGTGCTCCTATTTTTCGTGATTAAGCCTATATAAAAGGATATGTTGTCCTTGGTTGAGATTATCCGGAAAATCCAAATTGGTGAGAACACTTTGTGACATTTACAAAGTGTAGAGAGTTTTTCTTTATTGGGTATTTGAGAGAGACAATTGAGTGGGGTGTACAAGGGGTTAAGGGCTTGGGTTTGGGATATTAAACTTGAGCGGTTCAGGCTTGTACTATTGTACTCAATATTTCTCAATAGTAAAGAAGGAGATCGGATCACGGCCTATGGACGTAGGCATATTGCCGAACCACGTAAACTCTTTGTGTACATGTGTGATTGGTGTGTGTTCTCGTGTATTTTCTTTCCAAACTTGTCTTTCGCATGAAGGGCTAGTGGAAAATTGGTTGCCAATTAATTATCAATTTTCCAAACACTCTCTCCTTAGCTGATGCTTTCAAGTTTCTTGACTGCAATGAGTGTTGAATCGGATAACGTCCCTTTGAAAACAGAGCCAAAACCTCCTCCTCCCAACTTGTCCTAGAAATTCTTGGTCGCATTTCGCAAGTCTCTGTACCCAAATGCCACCAATGAACCCTCTACTATTTCCCCTGTTCCAACAGCTTTCTTCCTTAGCCAGAAGATTACAACCACAAAAATGCCTAGCAAAACTGCTACCCGCAGAACCGCTACCCCTGCAACTGAACCCACAACAGCACCAACAATTATCCCCTTATTATTCTTTTTACTAGGAAACTCAGAAGCTGCCAGTTTGAGATACAGAGTTCTCGCATTCGAATCATCTCCTGAGTGTTGTTTCAGATTCAAGAGATCTCCAACCCAAATTAAACAATTATTGGTTTCATAAGCATAAGCAGTGCAAGAGCAGTTATTCAAGCAGGTGGATTCACATTCTGAAGCATTTCCAACCCCAACAGATTGTGGTTGTCCAGGCAATGCCATGCTGGGCATTGGAAAGAACCTAGCCGCCTGCCTATTAGTAAGACTGGTATTCTCACACTGTAAAGCAATTCTCCTCATGCACCCACCAGAATAATCCGACAAATTCCAGTCGTTCTGCGACTTAGGAACAAAACCTGTCAAGCAGCTACAAAAAGACAAGGAATTTTCGTTGCAGATACCGAAAGCCCCGCAAAAAGCATAAACCTCGCATTGTGTTTTCGGTTGAACCCAAAACAATTGCCACTGTTTTTTATTCGCTGACCATGTATATTGCTTAACCTGCCCAGAAACATCCAACACTAATTGAGAAAAGATGGAAGTATTGTAAAGAGAATAGGTGAAATAACGCTCATTTGTGTTGTCAACAAAACTAAAATTGTAGATAAAATTGGACCTCATTTCAGGAACTAGGCTAAAAATCTTCCCATTCCAAGGTCCACTAGTCCAATACTGAACGGACCTATTCCACATAATAATATACGAATTGGTATTTGGCTGTAGCTCAAGAGAGAAGAGTCCTGGTGTAGGATCCTTCTCATTCTTCCATGAAATGAGGCGATGGGTTTCATTGGTAATTTTGTTGAATCCAATCTTACTGCCAGGAAGCCATCTATTAGCTGGGTGATCAAAACTTTGCCATAAATATTTTGATGAATTAGACCCATCTCTAAGAACAAGATTTCCTTCATCTAGAAGAACGGCTTCTACATGACTTGAAGTGGTGGAGTTTAAATTTGTGGACTAAACTGGAATTTTCAACTCATTGAAGAGAACCAAATTACCATCCGAGATTCTTAATTCAGAAAAACTTCTATCAGAGACTGGTTTATCTCTATTTGCGACCCAAACTGTGGTTTGGGTTGGGACTACACTATTACTGTTCCACATTCCGATGTAGTATTTAGAAGCGTTATCTGGTTTGAAGAAACCCAGTGCAAAGTTCCCACTTGCAGATACAATGGCTTGGTAACCGGAGATATATTCGTTGGCAGTGATGGTGTCAACTCCAAGGGAAAGATGGTTGTTGACAGACAAGCCGAGGAAGAGAAGAGAAAGCATCAGCCATGGATTCTTCTTGGCATCCATGGTTGCAAAGAATTTTTGCTAGAGAGAAAGAATCCTGGAAAATACCTGTATCGCTTCTTGGTTGCGTGTGTTGAACAGAGTCAACGGACTAATACGCTCTTCAAAATATTAGTTAATGAGCGTGTGTTGAAAATTCTTTGCGAAACTTCAGTTTACCTCTCTGAACATTCAGCCAATTTGACAAAGCCCCCTTCAATTTTCAAATCTCTCACTTTGGACCCCTGAATTTTGATTTGCTCTCACTTTGGACCCCTCTATTAGTTTTCAACGTTAAAGTCAAACAGTTTGACTTTTTATACCCATTATATACTCATCCCAAAACTACACCTTTTTGGGCCCCAAAACTACACTATTTTGGGCCCTAAAACTACAACATCCACCCAGCCCAAAATAACGTCGTTTTAGGCATTAAAATTATTTTTTTTTTAAAAAAAAAAGACGACCAAAATCGAGGTGGTCGGAGCCACCCCTGGCCGGCCCTGGGTGGTCCCACACCCCCAAAAGACCAAAAAAAATGGGGACTGAAAGTTTGGTATCGACTAATTCCAAGTGGGTCGGTGGTTTCTACCACCTCCTACTGTCAGATACAGGAGTCGACCACCCCCATGGCTACAGAAACCCTCACACCCCCCCAAAGCCTTCCAAAAAATTCCTGGTAATCGGAGAATGGGTTTGTTTTTAGTGGCCGAATCCACCTCAAGCAATGGGTGGTTTCTACCACCGCACGGTCGGGTAAGTGGGTCAAACCACTTAAATTTCATGGTCCGCCACCCCCAAAACACTGATCCCCCCTTTTTTTCTTTTTTTTTTCTTTTTTATTGGCCTTTCAAGGTCTCTACTTTAACCCCTTGGCTGGTGGTTCCCAACTTTCACCCCCTGTGACCGGCCAGGGGGTGGCTGGAGCCATCCCGATTTTGGTCTTTTCTTTTTGGGAAAACTTCATTGAAGATTCCCGAACTTCTACCCGTTTTGAAATACCCCCATAAACTTCAAAATCTCTCAATTTAGTCCCCTAAACTTTCAATTGCTCTCAATTTAGACCCCCTCCGTCTATTTTAGCAGTTAAAAATACAAAAAAGACCAAAATAAACCTGATTTGTGTTTTTTTAAAAAAAATATAAAAAAAAAACGTTTTGGAAGTTTGAATTTTATACAAAAGTCAGTGGTATAAACGTCATGTAACGTTTAAAATCTGACGGAGGGGTCCAAATTGAGAGCAATTGAAAGTTCAGGAGACTAAATTGAGAGATTTTGAAGTTTAGGGAGGTTTATCAAATCGGGTGAAAGTTCAGGGGTCTTCAGTGAAGTTTTCCCTTTTTAAAATATATATATATATATATTGCTTTTGGGGAAAAATATTTTACAAATACCTATTAATTTTTATATGCATTTTTAATTTTCACATGGATTGAAAAATGTATGTCATGAATAGGTCAATTGGTCGCACACTAAAACCTGGATCAACTATGCCTGGAATGTAGGAAATCGAGAATGGTAAAAGTAACACACCGGTAGTCATAATTGAAGAGGTTAGTGGGTCACACATCGAGCCTTGAATCAACAATGCCTACAAAGTAGGGAAAAGAGAAATGTCAAAGTGACCCGTGTGAGCCTAACTAAAGAGGTTAGTTGGTCGCACACATTGCCCTATATCAACAATGTCTACGAGGTAGGGAAAAAGGAAATGTCAGAGTCACTTACCGGTGGTTCAGCGGAAATCATTCCGATGCCTGTATCAGTGAATGACTTTGAGAAGTAAATTAAGCAGAGAGAGTAAGTGTGTTTGTTAAGGAGAATGGACATCCCTCTCAATAATCCAACCCCTTTCCTTTTTACAGAATTTCTCATGCACAATCAATTGAGGGAAGAGATTCGAGGATCACCGAATTTAATTATATGGCGCCCACTCTCTTAGCTCACGTTTCCGTCATTTTCTGGTTGTATTAGAATGCTAGTAATTCAGGTGGCAAGAACTAGAACATTGTGGATGTTGCTTCCTTTTGTGCCCACTTTATTTGATCAGTAATGATAAATTTGGTCCAACTAACCTAATCGATTAGAAAAAAGCGATTAATAACCGGTAACCAGTTTGTAATATATATTATATAATTAATAATAGCGTCATTTTGGTATAGGGTTTGAGGCTCTTCTTACTACTTTCTTTTCTCAGTTTTCTCATTCACATTTCACACGCTACATTCAGACTCTCAAAGCTCACACTCTCTACGTATGAAAACTTATGAAAACTCACTTAAGCTCCCACCTCTTAGTCACTCCGGCTCTCCCAAGACTCCTAAGTGCACTCTCGACTGCTCTCTCTTCAGCTGCGAAGGTACGATGTTTGTTTGATTGCTAAGACTGCCCAAACAGTATTAATCGTTTGTAAGTGTCTGGTTGTTTGAATTTGTAATGTTTGTTTTCCCATTCTACTAATTTGGATCAATTCTGTATGGCTTAAATGATGGGGGAAACTTCACAAAAGGACTTCTAAATTACCAGTGATTTGAAAAAACTCCATTAAATTTTAAAACCTCTTCATTTCACCCCCAAACTTTCAATTTGATGCAATCTACCCCCTCCATCAGTTTTTGGACGTTAAAAGTGATGAAATGACTTTTATACCCATAAAACTTTTATAAAATTTCAAAAAATAAAATTGAAGGGTAATATGGTCTTTTTAATGGTTTCTGTTAGGGTTTAACAGAGAAAATTAATGAAATGAGTCAATTGCATCAAATTGAAAGTTCATGGGGTGAAATTGAGAAGTTTTGAAATTTAGATAATCTTTTCAAATCGCATCGTAGTTCAAAGGTTCTTTGTGAAGTTTTCCCTAAATGATAATCTGCAAAGATCGAGTTATTACAAAGCCCATTTTGTTTGCCTTAGAAATAGCCATTACTCATTTTATTATATGGTGGCTGGCCTAAAGAAGTCTAAAATAGGCCTTAAAAAGCGGTCTAAAATACTAAAAGAGGCTCAAAAGACCCATTATTTGAAAAGCAGTTAGCGGTTAATAACTGTCTTCAATAATCATATAATCACCAATTGCGATTAATTGCTAATTGGCCTAGCAGTTGGGGCTGCATACTTAAAAAATAATATTCGCTAAAAGCAGTTGCGGTGAAGAGGAAATAACCGCAACCACAACCACAACCTTTTGTACAACCATACCAAAGGGTTTTTTTCTTCTTTTTTTTTTTTTCTAATTGATTAGGGAAAAGGGTTATAAGGGAGGATCATTGCAATTCTTGATCCGAAACGAAGAGAGAATAGTGGATCCTAAGAAAAAAACAAACATAAACCGAAAAAAGGGGTAGGCTCCCGAACAATAGACCGGCTAACAAGGGAGGATCCTTGCCTTGTATCCCCTCCAAACCAAATCTCTTTCCTTACCTATTGACACCCTATATTCCCTAATATTTTCCAGAATTCTGAACACAAGCCCTATAATAAACATGCTGTCCTCCATTAATTTGCTAGCGGGAACCATAATAATTAACAAAGTAATAGAGATGATCGGATGATAAACTTAATAGCCGCTATTAACAACACCAGTAGCCATAGCCAATTGCATTATTTGATATTTTGAAGCAATGCTTCCATGGAATACACAATCACTCCTACCAGAAATATATAAGCCATATATAACAGTTCTTAGGACACAAATTAGAAAGAACAAAAATGAGAAAACGCGTTCTTTACCAAACATATCTCAGAGCTCAAGATGTCTTCACTTGATTGCTCTCAAGACTTTGAACTCGTTGATGACATGCCACTCTTCGACTGAGAGGAACCAGTTGAAGAATTGCTCTGTGCCTATGAACTTTGGCTTGACTGTGACTTGGTGTAGAAATCTATGTGCTCCTGGTTGTCAGCAAACAGTACTTGGAGAGAATCTGGAATCGGGGCCAGGTTCACATCTAAAACTCCCTCAAGCATTTGAACTACCTGACCCATCGGCGGCCTGTTAGTATCATCATCTTGGATGCACCAACAAGCAACTTTACAAACTCTTGTGAGCTCTTCTATATCAGCGTTTCCCTCCAGCCTGGGATCTAACAGGCTAAGGACATCGCCCCCTTCAGTTATGAGGCTTGCAGCTCCTGTTGGGAAGAAATTAGTTTTGCCATCCGTATATGCCTCGGAGTTTCTCCTTCCCGTGACAAATTCGAAAAGCATCATTCCATAGCTGTAAACATCAGCCTTGGCCGTAATGGGCATTCCTGAAATCCACTCCGGAGCAAGATAACCTCTTGTGCCTCTCATGGTTGTCAGGACTCGGCTGAACTCTCGCCCAAGAAGTTTTGCCATGCCAAAATCTGCCACTTTTGGACATAAATAAGCATCTAGAAGAATGTTTTCTGGTTTTATGTCACAGTGTATGATGCACTCTCTGCACTTCTCATGGAGATAAGCCAGCCCTCTAGCTGTTCCTATAGCAATCTGGTATCTTGTTTTCCAATCCAAAAAAATTTCATGGAAAAGATGAGATTCTAAAGAGCCATTTGGCATATAATCATAGACCAGCAACTTTCTAGTACCTTTGGCACAGAACCCATGAAGCCAAACAAGATTTACATGGTTGACTGTCCCGATTGTACTGACTTCTGTGCGGAATTGCTTCTCTCCTTGGCTGATGCTTTCAAGTTTCTTGACTGCTATGAGTGTTGAATCAGATAACGTCCCTTTGAAAATAGAACCAAAGCCTCCTCCCCCCAACTTGTCCGAAAAATTCTTGGTCGCATTTTGCAAGTCTCTGTACCCAAATGCCACCAATGAACCCTCTACTGTTTTTCCTGTTCCAACAGCTCTCCTCCTCCTCCTAAGGATTACAACCACAAAAAGGATTACCAGAACTGCTGCAACTGAGCCCGCAACAGCACCAACAATTATCCCCTTATTATTATTTTTACTTGAGAACTCAGAAGCTGCAAGTTTGAGATACAGAGTTCTCCCATTAGGATCACCTACAGTGAGTTGTTGCAGATTCACGAGATCTCCAACCCAAAATGAACAATTATTGATTTCATAAGCATAAGCAGTGCAAGAGCAGTTATTGAAGCAGGTGGATTCACATTCTGCAGCATTTCCAACTATTGGGTGGTCCCTCTTTATGTGGTGACCAGCCCACGTGGCAGGAAACACAAAGGGTTTCAAACCCTTTGTGTGCTATATATATATATAAAGAGACAAAAAGAAGAAAAGAAAGAAGAGTGAGTGCGGCGCAGGGAGAGTGCGGCGCATGGGAGAAAGAAAAAGAAAAAGAAAAAGGTTATTCCTTTTTTTTCACATCCGTCAGAGATTGGAAGGTCGTTTGTGGTTCGATCTTGATGCAATTTTAGAGTGTTGCTCCTGACGACGAGTGCTACGTATTGACTGGTGTTGATCGTTGGAATTCCTCTCCAATCGTTTGGTTGCTAATACCTACTTGGTGAGATCTTTCTTTATTCTTATTGGAATCCACTTTAGGGTGATGAATTTATGTTTAATCCAAGAATGCATGTATTCTTGATGTGGTGATAACCTCTAGATATTTCTCTAGGGAAGACAAATTGTAAACTCATTATTGTTGATAGTGGAAGATTTAATTGGACTAGGTCCCGTGGTTTTTACCTTCGCATTGGAGGGTTTTCCACGTAAAAATCTTGGTGTCTTGCTTGTGGGTTTGCTTGATTATTATTTTGCTATTGTGTTACTATTTAATTTGCACAAAGAGGGGTAGATTAATTCCGCTGAGCATCTGAAATTGGTGTTCACACCTAACAAAGTAGTATCAGAGCCTTTGGTTCATTGTTTGTGTGGAGTTCTTGTGTGAATTAAATGGAAGAGTCATCTAATAGCATGGTTAAACTCACAGCTTCCAATTATTCAATTTGGAAGATTAGGATGGAAGATATTTTGTATTGCAAGGAATTGTTTGACCCCATTGAATTGAAAGGTGTTAAACCAGTTGCTGTAACCAACGATGATTGGAAGAAATTGAATAGGAAAGCCGTTGGATATATTAGGCAGTGGGTTGATCAAAGTGTCTTTCATCACGTAGCTAAAGAAGTTGATGCTTATGGTCTTTGGCAGAAGTTAGAGAGTCTTTATGAACGAAAGACTGCTCAAAACAAAGCCTTTGTGATAAGAAGGCTTGTGAATTTGAAGTACAAAGATGGGCATAGTGTTACGGAGCATCTGAGTAATTTTCAGGGAATGTTGAATGAGTTGTCTATCATGAAACTTGCACTAGATGATGAGGTGCAAGCATTACTTGTGTTGAGTTCTTTGCCAGACAGTTGGGAAACCTTGGTGGTGTCACTCAGTAATTCGGCTCCCAATAGTGTGATAACTATGGGTATGGTAAAAGACAGCATGTTCAATGAAGAGGCAAGAAGGAAAAAGCAAGGTATTTCTTCTCATTCAGAAGCACTTGTTATAGAAAGGCGGGGGAGAAGTAAAAGCAGAAAACCTCACAGGTATGACAGTCATGACAAGTCAAGAGGAAAGTCCTATTCAAAAATGGACATAAAATGCTTTCACTGTGGCAAGCCTGGGCATATAAGAAGAGATTGCAGAAAGTTTAAGAGGGAACAGTTGAAAGGAAAAGAAGAAGAACGTCAAGAAGAAAAAGACACTACAGCAGTTGCATCTGATGGTGATGTGGTATTTGCTTTTGATGAAGCTTATGCTAATCTCGCATGTGATGAATCTATGTGGGTAGTTGATACAGCAGCATCTTTTCATATTACTCCACATAGAGATTTCTTCTCTTCCTACACCAGTGGCGATTTTGGTTGGGTTAGGATGGGAAATGAAGCAAAGTGTAAAGTTGTGGGCATGGGAGATATACAGCTAGAAACCAGCATTGGGTGCAAATTGATGCTCAAGGATGTCAGACATGTTCCTGAAATGCGCTTCAACTTGATTTCTATTGGGAAACTTGATGATGAAGGCTACTACAATTACCATGGAGGTGGACAGTGGAAACTGAGCAAGGGTTCTCTTATCTTAGCCAGGGGAAAGAAGAACAACACTCTCTACAAGACAGCTGCAAGACTAGTCAAGGGAGATGCGATTGTTGTTGAGAATGAAAACTCCACTGAGCTATGGCACAAGAGGCTTGGTCACATGAGTGAGAAGGGACTTCAGATTCTCGCCAAGGAACAGCTCCTACCTAATAATAAAGGTACGTCACTAACGCTCTGTACTCATTGTCTTGTTGGAAAACAAAGAAGAGTTTCTTTTCAAAAATCTTCTTCATCAAGAAAGTCTAATATTCTTGATTTAGTTCACACTGATGTCTGCACTATGAACACTAAAAATCTAGGTGGTGCACTTTATTATGTGACTTTTATTGATGACCACTCTAGAAAGGTATGGGTGTTTGCTTTGAAAACCAAAGATCAGGTATTGGGTATGTTCAAAGTCTTTCATATGAAGGTTGAAAGAGAAACTGGAAGGCAGTTAAAATGCGTCTGTGCAGACAATGGTGGTGAATACAAAGGACCGTTTGAAGAGTATTGCAAAAGCCATGGGATCAAGCTTGAGAAAACTGTACCCAAGACTCCGCAGCATAATGGAGTAGCAGAGAGAATGAACAGAACCATCTGTGAGAGAATCAGGTGTATGCTCTCTCATGCAAAATTGCCTAAACATTTTTGGGGTGAGGCAATGAGGACAACAGTTGACTTGATAAATCTTTCTCCTTCAGTTCCTTTGGATGGTGACATTCCTCAAAGGGTTTGGACAGGGAAAGATGTTTCTTTTAAGCTCTTAAGAGTGTTTGGCTGCAGGGCATTTGTCCATATTCCTAGAGATGAGAGGTTAAAGCTTGATAGCAAAGTCAAGCAATGTATCTTCATGGGTTATGGGCATGAGGAGTTTGGTTACAGATTGTGGGATCCAGTTAATAATAAAATCATACGAAGCAGAGATGTCGTATTCTTTGAAGATCAAACCATTGAAGACTTGGATCAGAAAAAGGCAGAGTCTCTCAGTGAATACCGTATTGATTTGGATCCAGTTATTCCTCCTTGTATGATGCATGATGAACACATGGGAGATGTACAAGAAGAACAGGTTGATACAGTTGGTGAAAATGGTGAGCCTACAATTGATAATGTGGAGTCAGAAGAGCATCTAGAGCAAGCTTCTTCAGAACCAGCCGCTGAGATTCAGTTGAGAAGATCTACCAGAAACCGACAACCTTCTAGAACGTATTCAGTCAATGAGTATGTGTTACTTTCTGATGGGGGAGAGCCAGAAAGTTATCAAGAGGTTATGCTACATGACCAGAAAAATCAATGGTTAGAAGCCATGCAAGACGAGATGAAATCCTTGCATGAGAATCACACATATGATTTGGTGGAACTGCCTAAGGGCGAAAGAGCACTCAAGAATAAACGGGTGTTCAGATGCAAGATTGAACCAAACAGATCACAGCCAAGGTACAAGGCGCGACTAGTTGTAAAGGGGTTCGGTCAAAAGAAGGGCATTGATTTTGATGAAATTTTCTCACCCGTGGTAAAGATGTCTTCTATCAGAGTTGTTTTGAGTTTGGCTACCAAAATGAATTTGGAGATCGAACAGCTTGATGTGAAGACTGCTTTCCTTCATGGTGACTTAGAGGAGGAAGTTTATATGGAGCAACCAGAGGGGTTCACAGCTAAAGGCAAAGAACACCTAGTGTGTCGGTTGAAAAAGAGCTTGTACGGACTCAAGCAGGCACCGAGACAGTGGTATAAGAAGTTTGATTCTTTTATGGTTGATCATGGGTATGCGAGAACTACAGCAGATCATTGTGTGTTTGTGAATAAATTCTCTGATGGAGAATTTATTATTCTCTTGCTATATGTGGACGACATGTTGATTGTTTGTCGTGACACTAGTAAAATTGACAGACTGAAGAAAGAATTGAGTAAGTCCTTCGCTATGAAGGATTTGGGACCCGCAAAGCATATCCTTGGTATGAAGATCTCTCATGATAGGAAGAAAAGAAAATTGTGGCTATCACAAGAGAGTTATATCGAGAAGGTATTGGACAGGTTCAACATGAGCAAGGCAAAACCGATGAGCTCTACACTTGCAAGGCATTTGAAGTTGAGTTCAAAGCAAAGTCCTACAAGTGAGAAAGAAAAAGACGAAATGAAGAAAGTGCCTTACGCATCAGCCGTAGGTAGCTTGATGTACGCCATGGTGTG
>NC_081545.1:7583301-7591638 GCF_901000735.1 Corylus avellana | reverse complement strand
AGGTCGTTTGTGGTTCGATCTTGATGCAATTTTAGAGTGTTGCTCCTGACGACGAGTGCTACGTATTGACTGGTGTCGATCGTTGGAATTCCTCTCCAATCACTTGGTTGCTAATACCTACTTGGTGAGATTTTTCTTTATTATTGTTGGAATCCACTTTAGGGTGATGAATTTATGTTTAATCCAAGAATGCTTGTATTCTTGATGTGGTGATAACCTCTAGATATTTCTCTAGGGAAGACAAATTGTAAACTCATTATTGTTGATAGTGGAAGATTTAACTGGACTAGGTCCCGTGGTTTTTACCTTCGCATTGGAGGGTTTTTCACGTAAAAATCTTGGTGTCTTGCTTGTGGGTTTGCTTGATTATTATTTTGCTATTGTGTTACTATTTAATTTGCACAAAGAGGGGTAGATTAATTCCGCTGAGCATCTGAAATTGGTGTTCACACCTAACAAAGTAGTATCAGAGCCTTTGGTTCATTGTTTGTGTGGAGTTCTTGTGTGAATTAAATGGAAGAGTCATCTAATAGCATGGTTAAACTCACAGCTTCCAATTATTCAATTTGGAAGATTAGGATGGAAGATATTTTGTATTGCAAGGAATTGTTTGACCCCATTGAATTGAAAGGTGTTAAACCAGTTGCTGTAACCAACGATGATTGGAAGAAATTGAATAGGAAAGCCGTTGGATATATTAGGCAGTGGGTTGATCAAAGTGTCTTTCATCACGTAGCCAAAGAAGTTGATGCCTATGGTCTTTGGCAGAAGTTAGAGAGTCTTTATGAACGAAAGACTGCTCAAAACAAAGCCTTTGTGATAAGAAGGCTTGTGAATTTGAAGTACAAAGATGGGCATAGTGTTACGGAGCATCTGAGTAATTTTCAGGGAATGTTGAATGAGTTGTCTATCATGAAACTTGCACTAGATGATGAGGTGCAAGCATTACTTGTGTTGAGTTCTTTGCCAGACAGTTGGGAAACCTTGGTGGTGTCACTCAGTAATTCGGCTCCCAATAGTGTGATAACTATGGGTATGGTAAAAGACAGCATGTTCAATGAAGAGGCAAGAAGGAAAAAGCAAGGTATTTCTTCTCATTCAGAAGCACTTGTTATAGAAAGGCGGGGGAGAAGTAAAAGCAGAAAACCTCACAGGTATGACAGTCATGACAAGTCAAGAGGAAAGTCCTATTCAAAAATGGACATAAAATGCTTTCACTGTGGCAAGCCTGGGCATATAAGAAGAGATTGCAGAAAGTTTAAGAGGGAACAGTTGAAAGGAAAAGAAGAAGAACGTCAAGAAGAAAAAGACACTACAGCAGTTGCATCTGATGGTGATGTGGTATTTGCTTTTGATGAAGCTTATGCTAATCTCGCATGTGATGAATCTATGTGGGTAGTTGATACAGCAGCATCTTTTCATATTACTCCACATAGAGATTTCTTCTCTTCCTACACCAGTGGCGATTTTGGTTGGGTTAGGATGGGAAATGAAGCAAAGTGTAAAGTTGTGGGCATGGGAGATATACAGCTAGAAACCAGCATTGGGTGCAAATTGATGCTCAAGGATGTCAGACATGTTCCTGAAATGCGCTTCAACTTGATTTCTATTGGGAAACTTGATGATGAAGGCTACCACAATTACCTTGGAGGTGGACAGTGGAAACTGAGCAAGGGTTCTCTTATCTTAGCCAGGGGAAAGAAGAACAACACTCTCTACAAGACAGCTGCAAGACTAGTCAAGGGAGATGCGATTGTTGTTGAGAATGAAAACTCCACTGAGCTATGGCACAAGAGGCTTGGTCACATGAGTGAGAAGGGACTTCAGATTCTCGCCAAGGAACAGCTCCTACCTAATAATAAAGGTACGTCACTAACGCCCTGTACTCATTGTCTTGTTGGAAAACAAAGAAGAGTTTCTTTTCAAAAATCTTCTTCATCAAGAAAGTCTAATATTCTTGATTTAGTTCACACTGATGTCTGCACTATGAACACTAAAACTCTAGGTGGTGCACTTTATTATGTGACTTTTATTGATGACCACTCTAGAAAGGTATGGGTGTTTGCTTTGAAAACCAAAGATCAGGTATTGGGTATGTTCAAAGTCTTTCATATGAAGGTTGAAAGAGAAACTGGAAGGCAGTTAAAATGCGTCCGTGCAGACAATGGTGGTGAATACAGAGGACCGTTTGAAGAGTATTGCAAAAGCCATGGGATCAGGCTTGAGAAAACTGTACCCAAGACTCCGCAGCATAATGGCGTAGCAGAGAGAATGAACAGAACCATCTGTGAGAGAATCAGGTGTATGCTCTCTCATGCAAAATTGCCTAAACATTTTTGGGGTGAGGCAATGAGGACAACAGTTGACTTGATAAATCTTTCTCCTTCAGTTCCTTTGGATGGTGACATTCCTCAAAGGGTTTGGACAGGGAAAGATGTTTCTTTTAAGCTCTTAAGAGTGTTTGGCTGCAGGGCATTTGTCCATATTCCTAGAGATGAGAGGTTAAAGCTTGATAGCAAAGTCAAGCAATGTATCTTCATGGGTTATGGGCATGAGGAGTTTGGTTACAGATTGTGGGATCCAGTTAATAATAAAATCATACGAAGCAGAGATGTCGTATTCTTTGAAGATCAAACCATTGAAGACTTGGATCAGAAAAAGGCAGAGTCTCTCAGTGAATACCGTATTGATTTGGATCCAGTTATTCCTCCTTGTATGATGCATGATGAACACATGGGAGATGTACAAGAAGAACAGGTTGATACAGTTGGTGAAAATGGTGAGCCTACAATTGATAATGTGGAGTCAGAAGAGCATCTAGAGCAAGCTTCTTCAGAACCAGCCGCTGAGATTCAGTTGAGAAGATCTACCAGAAACCGACAGCCTTCCAGAACGTATTCAGTCAATGAGTATGTGTTACTTTCTGATGGGGGAGAGCCAGAAAGTTATCAAGAGGTTATGCTACATGACCAGAAAAATCAATGGTTAGAAGCCATGCAAGACGAGATGAAATCCTTGCATGAGAATCACACATATGATTTGGTGGAACTGCCTAAGGGCAAGAGAGCACTCAAGAATAAATGGGTGTTCAGATGCAAGATTGAACCAAACAGATCACAGCCAAGGTACAAGGCGCGACTAGTTGTAAAGGGGTTCGGTCAAAAGAAGGGCATTGATTTTGATGAAATTTTCTCACCCGTGGTAAAGATGTCTTCTATCAGAGTTGTTTTGAATTTGGCTGCCAAAATGAATTTGGAGATCGAACAGCTTGATGTGAAGACTGCTTTCCTTCATGGTGACTTAGAGGAGGAAATTTATATGGAGCAACCAGAGGGGTTCACAGCTAAAGGCAAAGAACACCTTGTGTGTCGGTTGAAAAAGAGCTTGTACGGACTCAAGCAGGCACCGAGACAGTGGTATAAGAAGTTTGATTCTTTTATGGTTGATCATGGGTATGAGAGAACTACAGCAGATCATTGTGTGTTTGTGAATAAATTCTCTGATGGAGAATTTATTATTCTCTTGCTATATGTGGACGACATGTTGATTGTTTGTCGTGACACTAGTAAAATTGACAGACTGAAGAAAGAATTGAGTAAGTCCTTCGCTATGAAGGATTTGGGACCCGCAAAGCATATCCTTGGTATGAAGATCTCTCATGATAGGAAGAAAAGAAAATTGTGGCTATCACAAGAGAGTTATATCGAGAAGGTATTGGACAGGTTCAACATGAGCAAGGCAAAACCGATGAGCTCTACACTTGCAAGGCATTTGAAGTTGAGTTCAAAGCAAAGTCCTACAAGTGAGAAAGAAAAAGACGAAATGAAGAAAGTGCCTTACGCATCAGCCGTAGGTAGCTTGATGTACGCCATGGTGTGTACGAGGCCTGATATCGCTCATGCAGTTGGAGTTGTTAGTCGGTTCCTTTCTAATCCTGACAAAGAACATTGGGCAGCTGTGAAATGGATTCTCAGGTATCTCCGAGGTACTTCGAGAGTATGTTTGTGCTTCGGCAGTGGTCAACAGGTGCTTGATGGGTTTACAGATGCAGATATGGCTGGAGATATTGATTCTAGAAAATCTACTTCAGGGTACCTGATTACTTATTCAGGGGGAGCAGTGTCATGGCAGTCCAGATTGCAGAAGTGTGTTGCTTTGTCTACCACAGAGGCAGAATACATTGCTATTACTGAAGCGGCTAAATAATTGTTATGGATGAAAAAGTTCTTACAAGAATTGGGTTTACAGCAAGAGAGGTATGTGCTTTACTGTGACAGTCAGAGTGCCATCCATCTCAGTAAGAATTCAACTTTCCATTCAAGATCGAAACATATCGATGTTAAGTGTCATTGGATTCGTGATGCACTGGAGGATAAGCTGTTACAGATTGAGAAAATCCATACTGATGACAATGGGTCAGATATGATGACAAAACCGTTGCCTATGCAAAAACTTGAAATTTGCAGAAGCACGGCGGGCTTGGTGGAGCCCCCCACATAATCGGGAGGGGGAGATTTGTTGGGTGGTCCCTCTTTATGTGGGGACCAGCCCACGAGGCAGGAAACAGCTATATATATATAAAGAGACAAAAAGAAGAAAAGAAAGAAGAGTGAGTGCGGCGCAGGGAGAGTGCGGCGCAGGGGAGAAAGAAAAAGAAAAAGAAAAAGGTTATTCCTTTTTTTTCACATCCGTCAGAGATTGGAAGGTCGTTTGTGGTTCGATCTTGATGCAATTTTAGAGTGTTGCTCCTGACGACGAGTGCTACGTATTGACTGGTGTCGATCGTTGGAATTCCTCTCCAATCGTTTGGTTGTTAATACCTACTTGGTGAGATCTTTCTTTATTCTTGTTGGAATCCACTTTAGGGTGATGAATTTATGTTTAATCCAAGAATGCATGTATTCTTGATGTGGTGATAACCTCTAGATATTTCTCTAGGGAAGACAAATTGTAAACTTATTATTGTTGATAGTGGAAGATTTAACTGGACTAGGTCCCGTGGTTTTTACCTTCGCATTGGAGGGTTTTCCACGTAAAAATCTTGGTGTCTTGCTTGTGGGTTTGCTTGATTATTATTTTGCTATTGTGTTACTATTTAATTTGCACAAAGAGGGGTAGATTAATTCCGCTGAGCATCTGAAATTGGTGTTCACCCCTAACACCAACCCCAACAGATTGTGGTTGTACAGGCAATGCCATGCTGGGCATTGGAAAGAACCTGTCCGCCTGCCTATTAGTAAGACTGGTATTCTCACACTGTAAAGCAGTTCTCCTTATGCATCCACCAGAAAAATCTGACAAATTCCAGTCGCTCTACGACTTCTGAACAAAACCTTTCAAACAGCTACAAAAAGGCAAGGATTTTCCGTTGCAGCTACCAAATGCCCCGCAAAAAGGATAAACCTCGCATTGTGTTTTCGGTTGAACCCAAAACAAATTCCACTGATTGGTAGTCGGTAACCATGTTAGTTGTTTAATCTGCCCAGAAACATCCAACACTAATTGAGAAAACATGGAAGGATCGTAAAGAGAATAGGTGAAATAACTCTCATTTTTGTTGTCAACAAAACTGAAGTTGTAGAGATAATTGGATTCGTTGAGATAATTGGACCTCATTTCAGGAACTAAGCTAAAACTCTTCCCATCCCAAGCTCCACTAGTCCAATACTGAATGGACCTATTCCACAGAATAATATACGAACTGGTATTTGGCTGTTGCTCAAGCGAGAAGAATCCTGGTGTAGGATCCTCCTCATTCTTCCATGAAATGAGGCGTTGGTTTTCATTGGTAATTTTGTTGAATGCAAGCTTACTACCAGGAATCCATGTATGAGCTGGGTGATCAAAACTTTGCCATAAATATTGTGATGAATTAGACCCATCTCTCACAACAAGATTTCCTTCGTCTAGAAGAACGGCTTCTACTGGACTTGAAGTGTTGGAGTTCAAATTTGTGGACCAAACTGGAATTTGGAACTCATTGTAGAGAACCAACTTACCATCCGAGATTCTTAATACAGAAGAACTTATATCAGAGACTGGTTTATCTCTGTTTGCCACCCAAACAATGGTTTGGGTTGAGACTTTACTTGTACTGTACCACATGCCTATGTAGTATTTAGAAGAGTTACCTGGTTTGAAGAAACCCAGTACAAAGCTCCCACCTGCAGAGACGATGGTTTGGTCACCAAAGAGAGATTGGTTGGCGGAGATGGTGTCAGCTCCAAGGGAAAGATGGTTGTTGGCAGATAAGCCAAGGAAGAGAAGAGAAAGCATGAGCCATGGATTCTTCTTGGTATCCATGGTTGCAAGGAATTTTTGCATAGTAGGCTTAATAGCTAGAGAGAGAATCCTGGAGAATACTTGTATCATTTCCTTGTGGCGTGTGTTGAAACAGGGGAAGTTGATATAGTCAATTAACCAACTAATACGCCCTTCAAAATATCAATTAATGAGCTTGTGCTGAAAATTCTTTTCTCCTCAACGACTTTTCCGAGGAACCCCAAATCACGGTGTGATGTTTGTTTGTTTGGTTTTTTTCATTTTGAGTACGGTAAGGTGTTAAGGGTTGAAAGTAGGTGATATAATTTTCACCGAACGAAGTTTTACTTCACAGTGGAGGGAAAGAAATTCATTCAATTTATTCTATTAAAACAATATGTTTTTACAAATATCTACTAATTTTATATGCGTTTTTAAAAATGTACATCATGAAGAGGTTAGTTGGTCGCACACGAAAACCTGGATCAACAATGCATTGAAGGTAAGAAATAGAAAAATGATCAAAGTGACCCACCGGTAGTCCTAACTGAAGAGGTCAGTGAGTTAGACACGGAGCCTTGAAGCAACAATGCGGTGATCCTAATTGAAGAGGTCAATTGGTCGCACACATAGCCCTATATCAACAACGTCTGGAAGGTAGGGAAAAAAGAAATGTGAGAGTGACCTGCTGGTCATCCAGCGCGGATCACTCTAATGCTTATATCAGTGAATGACTTTGAGAAGTAAATTAAACAGAGAGAATAAGTGTGCTTGGTAGGGAGAATGGGTGTCCCTCTGAATAATCCAACCCCTTTCCTATTTTTAGAATTTCCCATGCCCAGTCAATTGAGGGAAGAGATTCGAGGCTCACCGAATTTAATTATGTGGCACCCACTCTCTTAGCTCACCTTTCCGTCATTTTCTAGTTCTATTAGAATGCTAGTAATTCAGGTGGCAAGAACTAGGATACTATTGATGTTGCTTCTTTTTGTGCCCCCTATATCTGATCAGTCATGATAAATTTGGTCCAACTAAACTAATCGAGTTAGGTCAGGTCGGCCCAACATAGATGACGTACAACCAGCTTGTAGGCTCCTTTGCTAGCGGGCCTGGCTTAAAGTGTAAAGTGTATTTAAGGTGGGCTGGTTTAATATCCAAGGAAGGCCTACTCTCAAAACGTAAGAGTGTACAAGCAGGACGGTTATTAACCGCTAATTGCTAATAATTGCATAATTGACTAGACCAGTTGCAGCTGGCTTAGGGTTAGAAAAAAACGATTAATAAGTAATAACCGGTAACCGGTTTGTAATATATATTATATAATTAATAATAACGTGGTTTTGGTATAGGGTTTGAAGCTCTTCTTACTACTTTTCCTTTCTCAATTTTCTCATTCACATTTCACACTCTACATCCAGACTCTCAAAGCTCACACTCTCTTAGTCACTCAGCACTCAGGCTCTCCCAAGACTCCTATGTCCACTCTCGACAGCTCTCTCTTCAGCTTCGAAGGTACGATGTTTGTTTGATTGCTAAGACTGCCCAAACAGTATTAGTCGTTTCTAAGTGTTTGGTTGTTTTAATTTGTAATGTTTGTTTCCCCATTCTACTAATATATATGAATCCATTCTGTATGGCTGAAATGATAATCAGTAGAGAGTTACTAACGAGGCTGACATTACAAGCCCATTTTGTTTGCCTTGGAAATAGCTATTACTCATTTTATTATATGGCCTACATAAGTTTAAAATAGGCCTTAAAAAGAAGTTTAAAACACTAAAAGTGGCTCAAAAGACCCATTATTTGAAAAGCAATTAATAGTTAAACTGTCTGTTGCGATTAAATGCAAACCAGCCTAGCGGTTAGGGACAAGGATCCTCTACAGTCCATAATGAATTGCAGAGGATCCAGTTCATGGCTAGGATCTCTCCTTAGAGATCTTAAGGCCATCGACCTGCCACGTGACACATTAAAAAAATATTATTATTTTACTTTTAAAAATAAAGAAAAAAACAAAATAATAAAAAATTAAAAACAAATAAAAAAATAAAAGGGTGGCCGGCCACCCCATGTTGC
>NC_081545.1:7580237-7583201 GCF_901000735.1 Corylus avellana | reverse complement strand
TTTTAAAAACTAATCACCCACAACAAAGCGGATTGTCACAGTGGCATGGCGATACCGCAGTATGCCACGAACCCATGCATTAACCTGATTAACAATATCATAAGTCTCACAGAGCTACATGCACCATCAATGATTCATCAGAGTTCATATCTTCGCAGCGGAAAATAATTAGCGTTAGACATATGTATCATATCAGAGCTGATTAATACATCTAAGTGATTAAAGCTTACATACCAAAAGAATGGCTTTACAGAAGTGTCACATACGACACGAGCCATATACAAAATAACAATGCCTAAGCATATACATGAATACTCTACAAAAGAGGGCTATCAACTAGTCCTACAAAATAAACATCCAATGTATCCAAGCCTCAGACACCGTGGTAACCCAGATACATAGCCACTGGATCATTATCTAGGGTCCCTGTACCTGCATCAACAACATCGTCTGCACCATGGGAATCACCACCACCCATGATGCAGGCGGATTTCATGAGCCCGCTGTCTCCATAAAATAGAGACGCTCAGCAGTATAGAACTCACTAGCCTTTCAAAAAGAGTCATCGTTTGAAAACATACTAGATCAGTTGTGAAAGTATACGTAAGCCCGATCTTTCGCTCTCGGCACATGCGCATACTAACCCATCTAACTTTATACATACTTACATATTTTATAGCTTAACAATAAAACATATGGAAAGTCACCATGCATCGTCTATCCATAACGATATACATACGCACGGTTCCATCTCCCGTCTCGTATGCATACCAATACGTCTAGCATAAACATCATCATATGCAACAACGCAAGCATCATATATCATCATCATCATCATAACATTCATATGCCATGCAAACTCATGCTCATCATTGTCATTCTTGTTTCTTGTTTCTTGTTTCACTGTGTACCATTAGTCTCTGTCCTTACTCTGTTTGCCTCTACTTGTGCCATCTACAGAGTAAGGCCAATCCTTGTTTTGCTTGCCCCTACTTGTGCCATCTACAAAACAAAGACCGTTCTTACTTTGCTTGCCGCTACTTGTGCCATCTACAAAGTAAGACCAGTTACTTTTCCTTTAACATCATTTGTCTCTATCCTTACTCTGATTGCCCCTACTTGTGCCATCTACAGAGTAAGACCAATCCTTGTTTTGCTTGCCCCTACTTGTGCCATCTATAAAACAAGGACCGTTCTTACTTTGCTTGCCGCTACTTGGGCCATCTACAAAGTAAGACCAGTTACCCTTCCTTTAACATCGTTTGTCCCTAACCTTACTTTGCTTGCCGCTACTTGGGCCATCTACAAAGTAAGGCCAGTTCCCTTTTCTTTAACATCATTTGTCGCTAGCCTTACTTTGCTTGCTGCTACTTGGGCCATCTACAAAGTAAGGCCGGTTACCTTTTCTTTAACATCATTTGTCCCTAGCCTTACTTTGCTTGCCGCTACTTGGGCCATCTACAAAGTACGGCTAGTTACCTTTCTTTTAACATCATTTTCATGCAATCATATGCTATGCATGCTTATGTCAATAAATCCTTGAACTCATATACTATCATAACTCATATCATAAAATCATAGAATCATGTCGTAAACCATACGAATCATCGAAATACTCATGACAACATAATCATCACATTATCTTACAAATCCATAAAAGCTCATAGACACATTGCATCAAACATTCATCCAATACATCTCATAGAACATCACCAATAATCATAGTATCTCAAACATCATACATCAATCGTTCAACTAAAACATCTTTTATACTTTAAAAATAGAACCCTTTTTGCCCAGTAAGTAAAATACTTACCTTGTTCGCTTGAGTACCCTTCGGTGGATTCTTGACTCAACCGCAATGCACCTAAGCATTTATATAATAAACACATAATTAAGCTCTATGCTTAGCTTAACAACTCATACTCTATAAAGATACTTGACAACTACAAGTATCACGCTCCATTGGCTAATACATTAATTATCTAATAACTTAGTAACATTGAACTATGATTCTACATCATAATATATTAAATCACTAAATCTTGAGGCATATACAGACTCTAGGTTAAGCATCACACTTAACCCCATAATTGTTATTCTCTTCTAAGCCATTTAATCTAGCAATTTACCCCCAATTTTATAATTCTTATAACACTTACTATAATCATGATTCTAATATGACATTAGAACCTAAACCCATATTCATCAATTTCCATGAAATCCCATGAAAACCTAGGATTAATTAACACTTGAAATGTAATTAACCCATTCAAACAACATTGCTATTGTTCATATACCTAAAGCCCCAAATTAATTCATACTATATAAAATTAGGGTTTATGTCCATATTTTACCAATAAGTAAAATTGGAGTTTCAACCCATTAATTTAACAACCCGGAACTTGAATCATGCATAGCAATCTACTACACATAAAAGCCCCACATTAATTTAAGGAATTAGGCTTCTAAATAAAATTTCCCAATTTTTGGACCTAATTAGAAATTCCCCAAATAAACATGCTTTCAAGCTTGGTATTTAATGGGTAGAATAAAACCTTAAAGATAAACTAAAGATTCAACCATATAACAAAATCCCCAAAATCCCTTTCAAGAACCCTAATTTTCGGACCCAAATAAAAGCCCCACAAATCCACACAATTTCTAGCTTCTAATCTCATGGGTAACACGAAAATTACAAGGAAAGACTAAAGCTTTTACCTCTCAAGCACCCATGGCCGAAACCCCCTTCAAATTCGTCACTTTCCTTTTCTTTTCTTTTTCTTCTTTCTTCTTCTCCTTCTTCTTTCTCTTTCTTTCTCCCAGCCAGCAGTACCCCTCTCTCTCTCTCTCTCAATCTGCAGCTTTTTCTCTCCCAATCTAGGCCGTGTGTGTGGGTTTGTGGAAGGAGAAAGAGTGAGGGAAAATGGGAAAAATGGGGGCTGCTGTGTGTGTGCGTGAATG
>NC_081545.1:7499521-7579684 GCF_901000735.1 Corylus avellana | reverse complement strand
TTTTAATATTTGTTTTTAATTTTTTATTATTTTATTATTTATTTATTTTTAAAGGTAAAATAATAAAATAATATTATTTTTTTAATGTGCCACATGGCGGGTTGATGACCTTAGGATCTCTTCTTATAGATTCTAGCCATGAACTGGATCCTCTCCAGTTCATTTTGGACTGGAGAGGATCCCTGTCCAGCGGT
This sequence comes from Corylus avellana, assembly GCF_901000735.1. Classification (NCBI taxonomy): domain Eukaryota; kingdom Viridiplantae; phylum Streptophyta; class Magnoliopsida; order Fagales; family Betulaceae; genus Corylus; species Corylus avellana. Next base: position 7,579,490 of record NC_081545.1, on the reverse strand, counting down.
TAGCGCTATGGTTACTTAAACATAATAATCACTAAAAGTGGTTGCGGTGAAAAGGGAATAACCGCTACCACAACCATTTGTAGAACCATACCAAAGGAGTTTACAAACTCTAATACCCCACTAACATTACATTGCAACTTAACTTCTACCAATTTGCCTCTTCATGAATGCATAATCATATATATATAAAAGTCGAGTTTAGGCTCAGAGAGAGCCTAGAATTGTGACATGTATCTTGAACTCATACTTTTTAAAAGCATAACCGGTTTTAATTTTTTAAGTGTCTTCTTAACTCTCTATTAACCGTTTAGTGTTTCTCCTATTTTTTAATATGGTTTAATAGTTTACTGTTTAGGTTTAGGCGGTTTCATTATTCCAAGAGTTATTTTAAAACGTTTCCTTATATGAATTTCATTATTAAGTGACTATTTTAATGTAAGATAATTATGGTTATTTGATTTTTAAACATTGAACCAGTCCTTTTTAAGTTAAAAACCAGTCCTCTAAGGCCATTAAATTAACTAAATTAATTCATGTTTATATATATAGAAAAGCCGAGTTTTGGCTCAAAGAGAGCCTAGAATTGTGACACGTGTCCCGAACTCATACTTTTTAAAAGTAACCGGTTTTAATTTTTTTTAAAAAAAATTTAAGTGTCTTCTTAACTCTCTGTTAACGGTTTAGTGTTTCTCCTATTTTTTAATATGGTTTAATAGTTTACCGTTTAGGTTTAGGCGGTTTCATTATTCCAAGAGTTTATTTTAAAACGTTTCCTTATATGAATTTCATTATTAAGTGACTATATTTAATGTATGATAATTATGGTTATTTAATTTTTAAACATTGAAATGGTCCTTTCAAGTTAAAAACCGGTCCTCTAAGGCCATTAAATTAACTAAATTAATTCATGTTAGGAATACAATGAGTTTAATATGCCCAATACGTTGAATAGAAAGAAAAAAGAAAAATCAAATCAAATTAAATCTATCATTAAATTCTCTTTGATTTCTACCTCTCTCTCTCTCTCTTTAAGTTTAAAAAGGGTGCATGCCAGAGCCTTTTAAGTCCATGAGTCTGCTCTTGAAGGCAAAACATAGGGCAAAATTTATGGTGCTTCCTCCTTTAATAGTCACTAGCTAGCTAGCAACAACATTCAAGTAAATACTTTTTTTTTTTTTTTAACCACTTTGATTTTCTCTTCTTTTTTTGTGGTTTTGTTGTATTTGAATTTGAGGTTGATTTATCTAGGGTTTCTATTTAATCGAAAAAATGGTTTTTTTTGTTTTAATTCATTTGAATGTTTTATGGAGATTTTTTGTTTTGTTTGTTTGATTTACTCTGATTTTTAGACATGTTTTGGAAGTGCTTTTTTCTTCTTTTAAAAGCAAAAGAAACATAAATTTATTTCATTATCTTTATGTTTATTTCTCAATCTGAATCTATGTTTTGGTAGAAATATAAATTTGTTTCTCTTTTGTTTGTGAAAGGAAAGCATAAATTTATTTGATTATCTTTATGTTTGTTTTTTGAGAAAGTTTATTTATGCCATACTTTGCTTTATGTTTGTGTGGAGATTTGAATATGTTTATGCTTTGTTTGTGAAAATTATTGGTTAAGTTCTTCATTTGAATGTTTTATGGTTGAGTTATTCTTCAATCGAACATAACTCTTTCGAAGTACTCAAGAGATTACTAAAGATATTTTGTTCCCTTTGATCTCTATATTTTTTAGAATGTTCAGTTTTATATGAATTTTATTTCTATTGAAATATAATAGGTATCACACCAATAATAATATCGGAGATTTATGCTAATTTTTTATTAACGCGTTGATAATCAAAATCAAGATTTTCTTCTTGCTATTTTTTTAAAAAAACTTCTTTCATTTTAACATGTTTCCAATCTACGTTTGGAAGGAGATTTGAATATATTTATGTTTTGTTTGTGAAAATCTTTTGTTGAATTGTTCATCATTTGAATGTTTTATGAGTTTTTTTTTTTTGTGATTTACTCAAATTTTAAGGAAGTTTTTGGAAGTGTCTTTTTTACTATTAAGCAAAAGATTGCCAAAATTAATTTCATTGTTATGCAGAAAGAAAAAAATAAACTCTTTTGAAATACCAAAAAGATAATAATTAAGTATTGAACCATATATGCCACCATTTATTTCATTGCGTTAAATGTTCAATGAATTGTTTTATTTTGTATTTATTAGAACAATGATTTCGCTCGCTTTGCTTGGTATATTTTTTGGAATGTTCATAATTATATAAATTTTATTTCTATCGAAATATAATAGGTGTCACGCTAGCAATATCGGAGATTCATGCTAATTTTTTATTAATGTTTTGATAATCAAAATTTAGGTTTTCTTGCTATTTTTTATGTTAGTATACTTATTTAATTTTAAACTACTCCTATGAGAACAAAGATTTTTACATATTTTAATTTATATGGTTCGCGAAAATTTTTGGTTGAGTTGTTTGTCATTTGAATGTTTTATGGGATTTTTTTTTGTTTGTTTGATTGTATGGTTTACCAAACATATTTTGGAAGTAATTTTTCTGCTTTTTTTTTTTTTAAGGAAATTTTTCTGCTTTTAAAAGTAAAACAAAGCCAAATTTTATTTGATTGTTGTACAAAAAATGCATTGAACTAAATGTCAGGATTTATTTGGTTGCATTAAATGTTGAGAGAAATATTAGGGGGTCAATACGGTTACGGTTAGCGGTTATTGGCAATAACCGCTAACCATAACCGCCTTAGCGGTTAGTAGATTTCACTAACCACAACCGCTAACCGCCTAGCAGTTAGCTACTAACCGCCAGTTAGCGGTTAGTGAAATAGGTAACGTCCGCTAACAGCTTTTTCAAAATTGGGCTTTTTTTGGGCTTTTTGGGCTTTTTTTTTTGTCTTTTGGGCTTTTTTATTACTGTAACATTTTTTACCCTCATTTGTTTTTTGTATTTTAGTGTCTTCTTATGCCCAATTGCTATAAAAAGAGCCTATATTGAAAAATCAAAAATATTTGACCCCAAATTTACATTTACTTGTACTTAATCATAACTGGATAACTTAAAAAAAAAAAAAAAAAAAACACACACACAACATAAAAAAAAATTATAAATAAATAAAATAAAATAAAATCAACACAACATATAAAAAAAGTTCAACACAACTGTCACAACATATAAAAAAAAATATAAAAAAAGTTCAATACAACATATAAAAGAAGTTGAAATAAAACATATGATATATATGATAATATGTATTATTTGTTATTATATAATCATATAATTTAGTGATCAATTCATCATGTGATATAATCATATCAATTATAGTGATAATATTACTAAAATTAGAATGATAATACATTAATACTTCAATTGTGTTTATAAGTAACTCATTGTTTAATCCAATGTCAATTACTTAATTTGATATTATACGAATCACATTATCATTGTACATTAATAATATGATTCACTTGAATAAAATATTTGAATTGTCATTGAATCATATGATTAAGTATTGATATTATACATTTATATTATTCATATGCATATATGTATAATTATAATTTATAACATATATAGACTTATAAGTTTATAACATGCATTGGAACTAAGTCTCTAGGTACGTAAGTGTTGTATTAGTATGAATTGATATACTTATGACTTATGTCATATTATATATGTATAATTTATTATTATATAATCATATAAATTAGAATGGTAATACATTAATACTTCAATTGTGGTTATAAGTAACACATTATTGAATCTAACGCCAATTACTTAATTTGATATTATACGAATCACATTATCATTGTACATTAATAATATAATTAACTTGAATAAAGTATTTGAATTGTCATTGAATCATATGATTAAGTATTGATCTTATACATTTATATTATTCATATGCTTATATGTATAATTATAATTTATAACATATATAGACTTAGAAGTTTATAACATACATTGGAACTAAATCTCCAGATACTTAATTATTGTATTAGTATGAATTGATATACTTATGAGTTATGTCATATTATATATGTATGATTTGTTATTATGTAATCAAATGATTTAATGATCAATTGATCATATAATATAATCATATAAATTATAGTGATAATATATATATTAATACTCAAATTCTGATTTAATTATCTAAAAAAAAAATTTGTGATTTAATGATCAAGTGATTATGTTATATGTATAAATATTATTATAATTATAATTATAAAAATATGAGAAATCATATATAAAATCATTAGGTCAACGCGCTTTTATTAAAAACTCCATGGGTATTTTTTTTTTGGAAATTTAGTCCCTGGGTCACTCGAAACTACTAGAAAACTCTCTACCGTCAATTTTTGTTAACTGCCGTTAGTCCACTCAAAACTCCCCGTTTTATCTGACTAAAATAAGAAAAGTGGGATCAAGCCCAGGTGACTATGGCAACATACCAGGCAAAAGTGACTCGATATTTCAATAGGAAGGTCAAGCCTCGAAGCTTCAAAGTGGGAGACATGATCCTACGTAAAGCTACTCTGGCAACCAAGGACCCAACTGAGGGAAAGCTGGCTCCTAATTGGGAAGGACCTTATAGGGTGATCGAGTGCAGAAGAGCAGGAGCATACCACTTGGAAGATTCCAAAGGTAAGGCTCTTCCGAGGCCTTGGAACGCTGAGCACCTTAAAAGGTACTGTCTGAGTACTGTGATAAATGATTTTCTTTGTCATTTCATTATTTTCATTTCAATGAATAAAAGTATCTCGGAGTTATGCAGTTTATAAAGCTCATATGTACAAGATAAATAATTCTATGAGTCTCGGAAAAGATGTCTGTAAAGTCTCTTCCGAGTCCTAAAAAAGATGCAACCGAAAGGAGTTTTCCCTTAACATAACATAACCCAGATTTAAAAGCCTAATAGAATTACCCTGAAGTTAACTCGGAGTAGCATAACTATGAGCAAGTCTAAGGTTAGATCAAAAAATCTAAATTAAACTCCCCGAGACCTAACTTGGAGTAGCAATTAAACTCCCCGAGACCTGACTCGGGATAGCAATTAAACTCCCCGAGACTTGGCTCGGGGAAGCAATTAAACTCCCCGAGACCTAACTCGGGGTAGCGATTAAACTCCCCGAGACCTAACTCGGGGTAGCAATTAAACTCCCCGAGACCTGGCTCGGGGTAGCAATCGACTTCCCCGAGATCTGACTCGGGGTAGCAATCAAACTCCCCGAGACCAAACTCGGGGTAGCCCAACTAAAAGTTAAATTAAAATCACCAAACAAACATCAGAAGGTTATTCTTCCAAGATCCGTGTCAATACAAAATCCATTTCATTAAAAAGAAATCGGAAGTATATACAATTACATCATTTTTCTTTAGAAGCAAAAACAGGAGTAATGTTGGCAGCCTCGGCCGATGCGGACTCGGCAGTATCGGCCTCATCAGGGTCGGACTCAGCACCTTGACGCTGTTGATCTGAAAAAGGGTCAAAGAAAAATTCTTTTATCCCAGCTGCATCAGGCATTTGTTCTTGGCCTAAGTTTACCAGTTGCGTCATAGCTGCATCTGAATAGGGGATGTCCTCGATCTTCACCCTATCAAGATCTATCTTCCGGGTCGAGTCCGTAGCCCATGCTCGAAAGGTTTCGAAGCCGAGAATGAGTTCGTCAGCCCAGGCAGAGTTTCGAACCCATGAGGCAAAGGATAGCTGACGCAAATAATTGGTAGCTTGGCTTTTAGCCTCCTTCAACTGAGCCCTCACCTGGATGTATTTGCCTTTAAAGAACTTCAGTTTCTCCACGGCAACCATCTTGGCTTCATTTGTCTTCGCCACCAAGGCTTTCTGCTCCAGGATTTCAGTCTGAGCCAATTCCAGCTGATCCGAGACCCCCGTGTGCGTTTCTCCCAGCTGGTTCAGATCTTCTCTTATAATGGAATTGTCCTCCTGGAGTCGGTTTATTTCAGCTCGGAGACACTCAATCTCGGCCGCCAACTCCGTGGCCTTAGACTCAGCCCTTGTCCGAGCCGCAGCCATCTCGAAAGTTTCGGCCTGCATTATTGACTGTTGTTGGCCCGAGAGCAGCAGCTCCTCGTCTTGCTTAGCCACTACCTCCTTTCCAGATCAGTGACTAAGCCTTGGAGGGTGTTAGTCTTAGTGGTCGAGTCATTAGCTACCTTCCGGAAGTAGCAGTTCAAAACCAACGACCTCATGATACCCTGAGACAAGGATTTTGTCAGTATATGTATGTATGAAGAAAGAAAGAGAAAGAGAAATGTAGTATACTTACAGTAAGTTGGAAAAAAATCATCTGCTCTGTCATGCCTTGAGCAGAGATATCACGTTCCATTGTAAGGCTCTCGTGCGGAATTAAATCCACCAGTGCTAAGAAAGGGTTGCCCTTTAGGTCGCCACTGAATTCTGCAAGACGTCCGCCGACAGTCCAATCCACTCCCTGAGGTCTTATTGGCAAAACGGAAGAGGATGAGGTCTCGGCAACAGACCCTTTCTCGCCTTCCGAGGCCTTCTCAGGAACATTAGCCTTCCTGGCTGGTGTGGGTGTCGGCGTCCGAGCCTTTGCAGCTTTAGGAGCATGGGCTTCCGGCACTGCCTCGGCAACAGGGGAGAGAGGTCAAGCTCCCTCGACAGCTACAGTAGGCTCCTCGGTCCTCTCACACACCATCGCAACGGAGCTGTCTGAATGTTCCACCAACTCTATATCATCCAAGATGTGTTGGATATTAGAGCCCAAGGGTTGGAGCGATAGAGATCCAACAGGGATTGCAGTCCCAGCCTCGGCTCCAGCCGAGACCAAGGGAGTGGCATTCAATGGCCGTGCCTGGACAGGCTCGTTCGCAAGAAAGGCCTCAACCTCCGCCACTGGTTTTACCACAGGTCCAGGGGCAGCCTTTCGCCTGGCAGCCAGCAAGCTGGCAAATTGATCCTGCACCTTTACCAGAGCCACCACCTGGCCACCCTTCAATTTTTTATTTTTTTTTTTCAGATTTAATTTTTTAAATTAAATTAATAAAAAATGAATATTTTAATCAGATAAAACGGGGAGTTTTGAGTGGACTAACGGTAAGGAGTTTTCTAGTAGTTTCGAGTGACCCAAGAACTAAATTTCCAAAAAAAAATGCCCAGGGAGTTTTTAATAAAAGCGCGTTGACCTAAGGATTTTATATATGATTTCCCTAAAAATATATTATATAAAAAGGCAGTTAGCGGTTAGCGGTTAGCGGTTACGATTAATAAACCCAATAACCTCTAATCACTAACCGCTAGGCGGTTAGCGGTTAATACAGTTAAGCGGTTAGCGGTTAGTGGACGGTTTCTAACCGCCTGCATTGACAACCCTAAGAAATATTTGGTTTTATTTTGTATTTAAATTATACCTATGGGAACAAAAATTTTAACATGTTTTTAATTTATATGAATTAAAATAAAATTAAGTGTCCTGTATTTTAATTCATTTGAATATTTTATGGGTTTTTTTTTTTTTTCATTTGTGTGATAATCTTCGGGTATTGTTTAAAAGAAAACAAAACTTTATTTGATTGTTGTCTAGAAATAGCAACATATATATTTTTTTGGAAACACCAAATATGTGGTAATTAAGCAATATACCTAATGTGAGATGCTTTATTTGATCGCATTAAATGTTGATTGAAAGATTTTGTTTTATTTTGTATTAAAAAAAAAAAAAAAACAGTATTTTTTTCGAATGTTCAGAAGTATATGTATTATTTTTTTTTTTTTTGGAACATTTTGAACTTCATTCATCATCAACAAAGTAATCTAGAGCGTAGAAACTCTAAACAAAACAAAAGCGTTACGCTCTAAGTACTAAGAGCACGAAATAATATGAATTACAACATCATGGATTTCTTCCGGAATTTCTTGAATCCATACCTTATTCATGACCTGTTTTATTTGTATTGAAATATAATAAGTATCACACAACAATAATATTATATATTCTAATTTTCTATTCATACTTTGATAATTAGAATCCATTTTTTATTTTCTATATATTTTATGAATACTTATTTTAATTTTAATATCGTCATAGGAGGACAAAGATTTTAACATATCTTAGTTTATATGGATTAAACTAAAATCAAAGATTTTAACATATCTTAGTTTATACATATCTTAATTTTAATATCGTCATTTGAATTTTTTGGGATTTTTTTTTTTTTTTTTAAGTTTGTGCGATTTACTCAGATTTTTAAGCTTTCTTAGAATTGTTTTTTCTACTTTTGAAAGCAAAAGAGGGAAAAATTTATTTAATTGTTGTGCAAAAAAGGGAATAAAAACTCTTTCGAGATAATTTAACAATGAACCAGATGTGAAATGATTTGTTCAATTGCGTTAAATGTTAAGTGGAAGATTTTGCTTTATTTTGTATTCATAAAAAATAAAAAAATAAAAAAAAATAAAAAAGATTTTGTTCATGCTTACTAATTTTTTTAGGCAAATGCTAAAGGCTCAACTTTTTTGCTCAACTTTGGGTCAACTTTTGCCTTTTTTAAAAAAAAAACAAAATAAAAAATAAAAAATAGAAAAAATGTCTAAAGTAACCTTATCTATTTTTGGCCTTTCTTTTATTTGGTATTTTAAAAAAATGAAAAATGATATTTTTCTTCATAATAATGTCATTTTTTTTTTAAGAAAATGTCATTATTATGACGAAAAATACCATTTTTCATTTTTAAAAAAATACCAAATAAAAGAATGGCCAAAAATAGATAGGATTGCTTCAAACATTTTTTCTATTTTTTATTTTGTTATTTTTTTAATAAAAAAATAAGGTAAAAGTTGACCTAAAGTTGAGGAAAAAAGGTGAGTCCTTATCATTCCTCATTTTTTTATTAATGCTTTAATAATTCGAATCCATGTTTTCTTCTTGCTATATGTTTTTTTTATACTTTTCAGTTCAAACTATGGGAACAAATATTTTAACATATTTCAATTTATATGTTTTAATTTAATTTAACATGTTCAATAACATATAACCTTTAGTGAGACTTTTTATTTAAAGAGACGTGATAAATTTTTTTACATGCATTTTTTTAACCTATAATAAATAAAAGGGATAAATGTAAAATTGGTCCATGTGGTTGGCCAAATTTACAAATTACTCCCAATGGTTTAAAAAATAATTTATAGGTCCCTAGGGTTGGCCAAAATAACATTTTACTCCCTGAACTCATTTTCCGTTAAATGACTTAACAGAAACCATTACATTGCCACATTACACACAATAAAAATAAAACACGTGTTCTTTTTTAATTATGCTTTTAAAAAATGACAAATAAGCTTTTTCACGTCATTTTGAGGCTCCAACACACACTCCACATCAAATTAAATAAACATAATCCCTCTATATCCCTGTGTCACCGTTGTCTTCATCTTCCCCAATGATTCTTGCCGTCGTCTTCATATTCCGATGGGTATGATCTTCGATCTGTGAGTTACTCTTAGATTTTTGGGCATCTGCATTTTTGGACAGTATTTTTATGAAAATTCGGATTTGTTTTTGGGCATTGAAGCATCTTCAAAAATTGTTTCCGGGCATCGGAAACAATCTATTCCTCTCTCTCTCTCTCTGTGTCGTTTTTTTTTGGGAAGATGAAGATGACGGCGACAAGAATCGGTGGGAAAGATGAAGACGACAGCATGAAGACGAAGATGAATACGACGGCAAGAATCGTAGGGAGAGATGAAGACGACAGCGGCACATGGGATATAGAGGGATTAAGTTTATTTAATTTGACGTGGAGTGTGTGTTGGAGCCTCAAAATAACGTGAAAAAGCATATTTGTCATTTTTTAAAAGCATAAATAAAAAAGAACACATGTCTTATTTTTATTGGGTGTGATGTGGCAATATAACAGTTTCCGTTAAGTCATTTAACGGAAAATAATTTTAGGGAGTAAAATGTTATTTTGGCATACCCTACGGACCTATAAATTATTTTTTAGACCACAGGGAGTGATTTGTAAATTAGGCCAACTATAGAGACCAATTTTGCATTTATCCCTAAATAAAAATATGTTTGAGTTTTGGAATTAAATTATAATAAAAAATCCTGCGAATAACGTGGGTTATGTGCTAGTATATATAAAAGCCGAATCACTCTTAGAAGTGCTTTAATATTACGACATGTGACGTGAACCCTTTTTTTTTAAAAAAAAAAAAGAATAAACAGGTTTTTTAAGGCATAATTTTTTAACCGGTTTTTTAAGAGTGAACCGGTTTTTCAATAGTGAACCGATCATTAAATTAGCTTAATTAAAGGCATTTAATTATATTTCAATAATTTTCCTTATATGTGATTTCATTAAATTCAAACATTTGATGCACAATATTAAGTATTATTAAAGTCCAAATCAAATAAGGAAACAAATAATACAAATCAATATATGTATTAATACTTTTAGTCACTTTAACATTTTTAATTCAAATTTAGAAAAAGATTAGAGAACACGATTTTTTTCTTCTACATATACTTTGTGCATGTAATAATAGATAATTTATAAAATAAGAATTGTTTTTTTCTAAATAATAAGTCATTGAAAAACAATTTGATTAATAATAGATTATCTACAAAATATCACAAAACGTAAGACGTTTGGCATTGCCATTTAAAAAACACTTAATTTAAAATAGAAAAAAAAAAATCTGCGATTTCAATAAGCAAGTTAGGGGGTGCTTATTTTAAAAAAGTGTGAATTTAAACCAAAATCATGAATTCACATAACCAATATTTAATAAAAAAGTACTTTTTAACATGTTTTACCAAACGTTTTTACGATTATAAAAAATAGCGATTTCAAAAATGCAATTTTTAAAAAAGCTATTTTTAAAATCGCACTTATTGAAACCGCAATCCCAAACGGACCCTTAATCTTCCATATGTATTTTTTTAATTGAGAAAAAACTACAACTTCAAGAGTTAACTTTGTTTTTTTTTTTTTTTTTTTTCTCTCTCTCTCTCTCCACCCTTCAACAATAATAACCTAAAAATTCAATCCCGAAGTAATTCCTATTCTTAACCTTTCAAAAATGCAATTTTTTAAAAAAATCAATTTTTAAAATCATACTTATTAAAATTGCAATCTCAAACGAATCCTTAATAAGAATAACACAATCCTCTTCAAACAATTGTAATTGAGTATTAACTGTATTTGTAGGCTGTTTATTTTTATTTTTTTTCCAGTTTATTCTTTGATGAAAATTGCAACTTCTGAATTAAGATAATAAATTGTTTGGATTTTTAGTGGGCTAATGGAAGATTATAGTGTGTTTATTTGATTTTTGTGCAAAAAAAAAAAAAAAAAGAATAAAAACTCTTTCGAAAACACTAAAGAGATAATTAAACATTGAACCTAAGATGATTTATCTTATCGCATTAAATGATGAGTGCAATATTTTGTTTTACTAGGTACTTATAAAATAAAAAGATTTTATTTATTTTGCACTGTATTTGATTCCGTCTAGTGTTTCTATTTAATTGAAAATTTTGTTGTTTGGATTTATCTTTGTGTGTCTATGTATAAATGTTTTATGACAGTAAATTGATTATTTTTATGTTTGTTTCTCTAGAAAGTTTCTTTGTATTGAAATATAATAGGTATCACACCAATAAGATTTTATGTTTTAATTCATTTGAATATTTTATTGGATTTTTTTTTTCATTTTTGTGATTTACTTGGATTTTCTAGCATTTTTTGAAAGTGTTGAAGAGATTTATTTGATTGAATTAAATATTGAGTGAAATATGTGTTTTATTTTGTATTAAAAAGAAGAGAGAAGATTTTGTTTATTTTACTCTGTATTTTTCTGAAATGATTAGAATTTTATGGATTTTATTTGTATTGAAATATAATAAGTATCACATCAATAATATCAGAGTTTTCTACTAATTTTCTATTAATATTTTGATAATCGGAATTCAAGTTGTATTCTTGCTATTTTTTTTCCTTTTATACTTTCCATTAAGTACATGTTTGGTACACTTCAAAAAAGAAAAAGTACATGTTCAGCATTGTACTGGTGTATAACATTTAGTATGCATTTTCATTAAAAGAGGCATGATAGATTTTTGCACACACCTATTCTAATTTATAATGAAAAATAAGATGTGATGCGTTTAAGTTTTTGAAATTATATTCTAATATGCGCAGATTATGTGCTAGTTACAATAATTGATAGTATTAAATAAGAAAATCAAATAATATATTAATATCTCGAGCCGACTCTAGTCTGAGTCATACTCTTGTTGGGTCTACAAACTTAAATCCTTGCTAGGCTATAAAAGGTCATCACTTGTAGTTCTGGCCATACACCACCGCTAGCCACCTCTTGGGCCACCCCCTCCTCCCCAAGGGTGGCAGCCACCCCCTCCCCAGGGGTGGCAAGCTGGCAGTCATTCCTCTATTTCTTTAAAATTATAGTTTTATGTGTGTGGTGAAAGATAGAGAAATTTTGAAGTTTTTAGGTGTGAGTAATTGTTATAAAATGCAAATTTTGAGCACCCATATGTTCAAAATTGGAGACGTTTAAATAGTAACACACCCTTTAAATGTTTCTATTAACGCGTGAAAGGCAATGTTTTTCAAAAACGTCACTAATTGGCCTTATTTTTTTTAGTGTCTCTAGCTAGTTCCTTCTTAAGCTAATATATTTAGGTGCAATGTGCAAGGATGTGTATCTGCACACAAGTATGTTAATAATCAATGACAAAAATCGTTGCGTGAAAGAAGGAGAGAGAGAGAGAGCTGGGAGAGGAAAAAATCGTTGGAGGAAAAGAAGAAAAAAAAAAAAAAAAAAAGAAAAGAAAGAAGAAAATGTTAAATTAATAAAGAGAGAGGGAGAGAGAGAAATAGCAAATAAATCATATAGACATCATCTAGCATATATGACACTGTTCATAAATGCATCTAAAATGCACTTTAATGGCTAATCTATGTGGGGACACTTTTACTCATTTACTTAGCCATTTTGCATAAAAGTGTAATATGGCTAATCTAATGCGAGAACTCTAAGAGATAATAATTAAACAATGAAAGTTTATAAAACTAAGCATGGAAGGCTGATTTTTAAAAGGTGAGAGTGATTTCAAATCGTGCCTACAAGAATTAGACTTGGAGTAAAACTCCTTATTAACACCCTACTTGGTGATAACTCCCACTCACTCGGCCAGGAGATTATTCATATACTAAGAATATGTTTGAAATTGTGTTTGAGCTATAGAACTTTTAAGAGGATGTTTGAACTTGCACCTGAGAAATAGAGCTTTAAGTCAAAAAGCGCTTTTTTTGCAAAAATTTCATTTTTAAGCTTTTGCCAAAAGTACGTTTTAGATATTTTTAGGCTTTTTGGACCCTTAAAAGCGCTTAATTTTTTTTTACTAAACGAATATTTTTTTTTTTCAAACAAACTTTTTGAGTATTAAAAGCACTTTTATGCCTCTTAATCGCAATCCCAAACAGGTCTCAAGTCAAAAAACATTTTTTTAGCAAAAGCTTCATTTTTTAACTTTTGCCAAAAGTGTGTTTTAGTCATTTTCAAAGTAAAAAAAGTCAAAGAAGTACTTTAAGAATTTACCAAACATGCCAGTTCTTATTTGACAAAACATTTTAAATACTAAAAATACTTTTTAAGCTCTATAACGAAATCCTAAATCGGCTATAAGGGTACCAATGATTATTGGAGTGTTCCGATTTTGTTTATAACACATTGTGGTTATTGGTCAACAACTTTCCCAGTCTTTTCGTCATCCTCTAGCCCCCATTTTCGGATCTTTTTCCAAAACGCATTGTCGCCACTTAACTAGTAAGTGGAAGACGTAGAAAAGCACAAGCAATGGAAAAAGAAGACGTACTTGATAAAAAGTGAGAAAGTTAAACCACCACAACAGATAGGGCCTTCATGTGACATGGTGTGAAATCATATTGCACTCAATAATGGAAGCATCTGAGTCACACTTTTTTAAAATCCAATTTGGAGTCTGTAGGCTATTAAAGCCCTTCACTTGTAGTTCTGGCCTAATCAAATTAAATAGCGAAAAACATAGTAAAAGATCATGGATAGCTATTTGTCTCACTCCATGTTCATGCGCTTGGTTTTTCTTCTCTCAATATTGTTCCTTGTTATTTTAACATTTCTTTCTCGCAACATGGCAATGCTGCCTTGGCTGAGCGATGATGGTTGAGCTGCCCACAGTGTTCCTGAAGGAGATCCGATGGAGCTTGCTGGCGACGACGGCCATGCAGGACCCAAGGGCTGAAGGACACTACTTTCACAACGTTCTTGAAGGAGATTTGGTGCAGGCTCAGCAAGAGGCACCACGTGTTGCCTTCGTTGATTAGGAAGAATATGATGATGGCAGACGCGTTATTATATATGGTTGAGTGAAGGGTAGGGCGATTTGCGATTCGTAGTTGAAGGGGAATTTTGGCGATTTGTAGATAATTTTCGTCTGATTTTCAATTTGCAATTTCGTCTAATTTGCAGTAATTCGTCTGGTTTTTGTTTGAATGAAAAATTTTAAAAACTATTATTTTAATCAAATATATAAGAAATTTAGATAAACAGTTGGACACAAGTTTTGAAAAGTAGTTAACTAAAATCGTAGGTTTTGAAACGTTCAAAGCCAAAGCATGTTGTAAATGTGTCTTCCAGGTCAATGCATTAGCTCTGCTTTGTTATCGTACTCGCATGGTATTCCAGAAAAAAAAAAAAAATTGAATTCTTTCAAATATGCAGTACACCTTTTATTAGCCTCCAAGCTCACAGAACCATAAATGCCACACTTCCTGATTTACAGATCACAGCCCAGAACAGCCATTTAGGGAATTGATTTCCCTTCCTTGTTTCCCCTCCAAACCAAATCTCTTTCCTTACCCTATTGACACCCTAAATTCCCTAATATTTTCCAGAATTCTGAACACAAACCCTATAATAAACATGCTGTCCTCCATTAAATTTGCTAGCGTGAACCATAACAATTAACAAAGTAATAGAGATGGTTAGATGATATACTCAATAACCACAAATAACAACACCAGAAGCCATAGCCAATTGCATTATTTGATATTTTGAAGCAATGCTTCCATGGAATACACAAACACTCCTACCAGAAAAATATAAGCTATATATAACAGTTATTAGGACACAAATTTAAAAGAACAAAAATGAGAAAACAGATTATTTACCAAACATATAAGAGCTCAAGGTGTCTTCATTTGATTGCTCTCAAGACTTTGAACTCGTCGATGACACGCCACTCTTCGACTGAGAGGAAGTAGCTGAAGCGTTGCTCCGTGCCTGTGAACTTTGGCTTGAGGATGACTCAGTGAAGAAAACTATGTGCTCCTGGTTGTCAGCAAATACTTGGAGAGATCTTGGAATCGGGGCCGGGTTCACATCTAAAACACCCTCAAGGATTTGAACTACCTGACCCATCGTCGGCCTGTTAGTTTCATCATCTTGGACGCACCAACAAGCAACTTTACAAACTCTTGTGATCTCTTCTGCATCAGCGTTTCCTTCTAACCTGGGATCTAATAGGCTAAGGACATCACCCCCTTCAGCTAAGAGGCTTGCAGCCCGAGTTGGGAAGAATCCAGTTTTGCCATCTGCTGAAGGCTCAGAGTTTCTCCTTCCCGAGACAAATTCGAAAAGCATCATTCCATAGCTGTAAACATCAGCCTTGGCCGTAATGGCCACCCCTGAAATCCACTCCGGAGCAAGATAACCTCTTGTGCCTCTCATGGTTGTCAGGACTCGGCTGAACTCACGCCCAACAAGCTTGGCCAGGCCAAAATCTGCCACTTTAGGACATAAATAGGCATCAAGAAGGATGTTTTCTGGTTTTATGTCACAGTGTATGATGCACTCTCTGCACTTCTCGTGGAGATAAGTCAACCCTCTAGCTGTTCCAATAGCAATCTGGTATCTTGTTTTCCAGTCCAAAAACTTTTCATGGAAAAGATGAGATTCTAATGAGCCATTCGGCATATAATCATAGACCAGCAACTTTCTAGCACCTTCAGAGCAGAACCCACGAAGCCGAACAAGATTTACATGTTGGATTGTCCCGATTGTACTGACTTCTGTGCGGAATTGCTTCTCTCCTTGGCTGATGCTTTCAAGTTTCTTGACTGCTATGAATGTTGAATCGGATAAGGTCCCTTTGAAAACAGAACCAAAGCCTCCTCCCCCCAACTTGTCTGAGAAATTCTTGGTCGCATTTTGCAAGTCTCTGTACCCAAATGCAACCAATGGACCCTCTACTGTTTTTCCTGTTCCAACAGCTCTGTTCCTTCTTCTAAGGATTACAACCACAAAAAGGCCTAGCAGAACTGCTGCAACTGAGCCCGCAACAGCACCAACAAGTATCCCCTTATTATTCTTTTTACTTGAGAACTCAGAAGCTGCAAGTTTGAGATTTAGAGTTCTCCCATTATGATCATCTCCTGAGAGTTGTTTCAGATTCAAGAGATCTCCAACCCAAAATGAACAATTGTTGCTTTCATATGCATAAGCAGTGCAAGAGCAGTTATTCAAGCAGGTGGATTCACATTCTGCAGCATTTCCAACCCCAACGGATTGTGGTTGTACAGGCAATGCCATGCTGGGCATTGGTAAAAACCTGTCCTCGAGCCTATTAGTAACATTGGTATTTTTACACTGTAAAGTGGTTATCCTCATGCACCCACCAGAATAATCCAATAAATTCCATTCGTTCTGCGACTTAGGAACAAAGCCTTTCAAGCAGCTACAAAAAGGCAAGGAATTTGGGTTGCAGCTACCAAAAGCCCCGCAAAAATCATAAACCTCGCATTGTGTTTTCGGTTGAGACCAAAACATATTCCACATATTGGTATTGTTTAGCCAGGTCAGTTGCTTAATCTGCCCAGAAACATCCATCACGAATCGAGAAATGATGGAAGGATCGTAAACAGAATAGGTGAAATAACTCTCATTTGTGTTGTTAACATAACTGAAGTTGCAGATATAATTGGAGTTCAATTCAGGAATTAAGCTAAAAATCTTCCCATCCCAAGGTCCACTAGTCCAATACTGAATGGACCTATTCCACAGAATAATATAGATAATGGTATCTGCCTCTGGCTGAAGATTGAAGAGTCCTGGTGCAGGATCCTCCTCATTCTTCCATGAAAAGACGCGTTGGTTTTCATTGGTAATTTTTTTGAATGCAATCTTACCACCAGGAAGCCATGTATCAGTTGGGTAATCAAAACTTTGCCATAAATATTTTGATGAATTAGACCCATCTCTCACAACAAGATTTCCATCATCTCGAAGAACAGCTTCTACAGGACTTGATGAAGTGTTGGAGGTCAAATTTGTGGACCAAACTGGGATCTGGGACTCATTGAAGAGAACCAAATTATCATCCGAGATTCTTAATACAGAAGAACTTTTATCAGAGACTGGTTTATCTCTGTTTGCCACCCAAACTATGGTTTGGGTTGAGACTTTGCTGAGACTGTACCACATGCCTATATAGTAGTTAGAAGAGTTACCTGGTTTGAAGAAACCCAGTACAAAGCTCCCACCTGCAGAGACAAGGGTTTGGTCACCAGAGAGAGATTGGTTGGCAGAGATGGCAGAGATGGTGTCAGCTCCATGGGAAAGATGGTTGTTGAGAGAGAAGCTCAGGAAGACAAGAGAAAGCATGAGCCATGGATTCTTCTTGGTATCCATGGCTGCAAAGAATTTTAGCAGAGTAGCTAGATCTTCTGAGGAACAATAGCTATGTTTGGCGAGGGAAGAGCCCCGCACTGTAGCTGGAACGGCACCGTTCCAGCTACAGTGCCAATTGACACGTGGCAGCAGAAATTGATTTTTTTATCTTAATTTTTTTTTTTTTAAATCAAAATATTAAAAAAAAAAAAAAAAAAAAAAAAAAAGGAGGAGAGCAGCTGGGGTGGTTCCAGCCACCCCTTGGCCAATGGGGTGTGGGGGACCACTCCCATTTTAGCCAAGATGGCTGGAGGCCACTATTGACTCTGGGGGTGGAGTGAACCACCCCGTGTAGAGGGTGGTCGTACCCAGCTAAAAAAAAAAAGGGAGCGGGTGCATTTGGGGTGGGTGGGACCACCCCAAAGGGGGCTGAGGGTGGTTTAGACCCACCCCACTTAGCGGCCGTATGGTGGTGAAACCACGACCCCATGAGGGGTGGTGGAGCCACCCCAAAGCTCACCTCCCAGTTCCTTTTTTTTTTTTTTTTTGGAAGAGATGGCAGGACCATTACGTATTCGACCTCGAGCTCGAGCTGGAACCACCCGGCGTTCTCCCTCTTTTTCTTTTTTTTTTTTAATATTTGATTTAAAAGATAAATTCTCAACTGTAGCCCTGATAGCATTATTAGTTAGAAATAGTCGCGAATTCATTTACGATCTTGAACTCTTTATTGCCAAACTATATATCACTATATATATATATATATATATATGTGTGTGTGTGTGTGTGTGAAAGATAGAAAAATTTTGAAGTTTTTAGGTGTGGGAAATTGTTATAAATGTAAATTTTGAGCGCCCATATTTTCAAAATTAGAGACATTTAAATAGTAACACACTCTTCAAACATTTCTATTCAAGCGTGAAAGGCGATGTTTTTCAAAAAGTCACTAATTGGCCTTTTTTTTTTAGTGTCTCTAGCTAGTTCCTTCTTAAGCTAATATATTTAGGTGCAATGTGCAAGGATGTGTATCTACACACAAGTATGTTAATAATCAATGACAAAAATCGTTGCACGAAAGGAGAGAGAGAGAGAGAGAGAGAGAGAGCTGGGAGAGGAAAAAATCGTTGGAGGGAAAGAAGAAAAAAAAAATGAAAAGAAAGAAGAAAATGTTAAAGAAAGAGAGAGGGAGAGAGAGAAATAGCAAATAAATCATATAGATATCATCTAGCATATATGATACTGTTCATAAATGCATCTAAAATGCACTTTAGATGGCTAATCTATGTGGGGACACTTTTACTCATTTACTTAGCCATTTTGCATAAAAGTTTAATATGGCTAATCTAATGCGAGTACTCTAAGAGATACTAATTAAACAATGAAAGTCTATAAAACTAAGCATGGAAGGTTGATTTTTAAAAGGTGAGAGTGATTTCAAATCGTGCCTACAAGAATTAGACTTGGAGTAAAACTCCTTATTAACACCCTACTTGGCGATAACTCCCACTCACTCGACTATGAGATTATTCATATACTAAGAGCATGTTTAGAATTGCGTTTAAGGTATAGAGCTTTTAAGAACTTGTTTGAACTTGCGTCTAAGAAATAGAGATTTAAGTCAAAAAGCGTTTTTTTTGCAAAAACTTCATTTTTAAGCTTTTGTCAAAAGTGCACTTTTGTTATTTTTAGGCTTTTTTTACCCTTAAAAGCACTTAATTTTTTTTTACCAAACGAATATTTTTTTCTTCAAACAGATTTTTTTAGTGTTAAAAGCACTTGCAGGCCTCTTAATCGCAATCGTAAATATGTCCCAAGTCAAAAAGCATGTTTTTAGCAAAAGCTTCATTTTTTAACTTTTGCCAAAAGTGTATTTTAGCCATTTTCAAAGTAAAAAAAGTCAAAGAAGTACTTTTAGAATTTTTTACCAAACATGCCAATTCTTGTTTGACAAAACATTTTAGATACTAAAAGTACTTTTTAAGCTCTATAACGAAATCCTAAATCGGCCATAAGGGTACCGATGATTATTGGATTGTTCCGATTTTGTCTATAACACGTTGTGGTTATTGGTCAACAACTTTCCGAGTCTTTTCGTCATCTTCTAGCCCCCATTTTCGGATCTTTTTCCAAAACGCATTGTCGCCACTTAACTAGTAAGTGGAAGACGTAGAAAAGCACAAGCAATGGAAAAAGAAGACGTACTTGATAAAAAGTGAGAAAGTTAAACCACCACAACAGCTATGGCCTTCATGTGACATGGTGTGAAATCATATTGCACTCAATAATGGAAGCATCTGAGTACACTTTTTTTAAATCCCATTTGGAGTCTGTAGGCTATAAAAGCCCTTCACTTGTAGTTCTGGCCTTTGTCAAATTAAATAGCGAAAAACATAGTAAAAGATCATGGATAGCTATTTGTCTCACTCCATGTTCATGCGCTTGCTTTTTCTTCTCTCAATATTGTTCCTTGTTATTTTAACATTTCTCTTCTTTCTCTCTTTTTTAACGTTTCTTTCCCGCAACATAGCAATGCTGCCTTGGCTGAGCGATGATGGTTGAGCTGCTCACAGTGTTCCTGAACGAGATCCAGTGTAGCTTGCTGGCGACGACGGCCATGCAGGACCCAAGGGCTGAAGGCCACTACTTTCACAACGTTCTTGAAGGAGATTTGGTGCAGGCTCAGCAGGCGGCACCACGTGTTGCCTTCGTTGATTAGGAAGAATATGATGATGGCAGACGCGTTATTATATATGGTTGAGTGAAGGGTAGGGCGATTTGCGATTCGTAGTTGAAGGGGAATTTTGGCGATTTTCAATTTGCAATTTCGTCTAATTTGCAGTAATTCGTCTGGTTATTGTTTGAATGAAAAATTTTAAAAACTATTATTTTAATCAAATATAGAAGAAATTTAGATAAACTGTTGGATACAAGTTTTGAAAAGTAGTTAACTAAAATCGTAGGTTTTGAAACGTTCAAAGCCAAAGAATGTTGTAAATGTGTCTTCCAGGTCAATGCATCAGCTCTGCTTTGTTATCGTACTCGCATGGTATTCCAGAAAAAAAAAAAAAAAAAATTGAATTCTTTCAAATATGCAGTACAACTTTTATTAGCCTCCAAGCTCACAAAACCATAAATGCCACACTTCCTGATTTACAGTTCACAGCCCAGAACAGCCATTGAGGGACTTGATTTCCCTTCCTTGTTTCCCCTCCAAACCAAATCTCTTTCCTTACCCTATTGACACCCTATATTCCCTAATATTTTCCAGAATTCTGAACACAAACCCTATAATAAACATGCTGTCCTCCATTAATTTGCTAGCGTGAACCATAACAATTAACAAAGTAATAGAGATGATTAGATGATATACTGAATAACCACAAATAACAACACCAGAAGCCATAGCCAATTGCATTATTTGTTATTTTGAAGCAATGCTTCCATGGAATACACAAACACTCCTACCAGAAAAATATAAGCTATATATAACAGTTATTAGGACACAAATTTAAAAGAACAAAAATGAGAAAACAGATTATTTACCAAACATATAAGAGCTCAAGGTGTCTTCATTTGATTGCTCTCAAGACTTTGAACTCGTCGATGACACGCCACTCTTCGACTGAGAGGAAGTAGCTGAAGCGTTGCTCCGTGCCTGTGAACTTTGGCTTGAGGATGACTCAGTGAAGAAAACTATGTGCTCCTGGTTGTCAGCAAATACTTGGAGAGATCTTGGAATCGGGGCCAGGTTCACATCTAAAACTCCCTCAAGGATTTGAACTACCTGACCCATCGTCGGCCTGTTAGTTTCATCATCTTGGACGCACCAACAAGCAACTTTACAAACTCTTGTGATCTCTTCTGCATCAGCGTTTCCTTCCAACCTGGGATCTAATAGGCTAAGGACATCACCCCCTTCAGCTAAGAGGCTTGCAGCCCGAGTTGGGAAGAATCCAGTTTTGCCATCTGCTGATGGCTCAGAGTTTCTCCTTCCCGAGACAAATTCGAAAAGCATCATTCCATAGCTGTAAACATCAGCCTTGGCTGTAATGGCCACCCCTGAAATCCACTCCGGAGCAAGATAACCTCTTGTGCCTCTCATGGTTGTCAGGACTCGACTGAACTCACGCCCAACAAGCTTGGCCAGGCCAAAATCTGCCACTTTTGGACATAAATAAGCATCAAGAAGAATGTTTTCTGGTTTTATGTCACAGTGTATGATGCACTCTCTGCACTTCTCGTGGAGATAAGTCAACCCTCTAGCTGTTCCAATAGCAATCTGGTATCTTGTTTTCCAGTCCAAAAACTTTTCATGGAAAAGATGAGATTCTAATGAGCCATTTGGCATATAATCATAGACCAGCAACTTTCTATCACCTTCAGAGCAGAACCCACGAAGCCGAACAAGATTTACATGTTGGATTGTCCCGATTGTACTGACTTCTGTGCGGAATTGCTTCTCTCCTTGGCTGATGCTTTCAAGTTTCTTGACTGCTATGAATGTTGAATCGGATAAGGTCCCTTTGAAAACAGAACCAAAGCCTCCTCCCCCCAACTTGTCTGAGAAATTCTTGGTCGCATTTTGCAAGTCTCTGTACCCAAATGCCACCAATGAACCCTCTACTGTTTTTCCTGTTCCAACAGCTCTGTTCCTTCTTCTAAGGATTACAACCACAAAAAGGCATAGCAGAACTGCTGCAACTGAGCCCGCAACAGCACCAACAATTATCCCCTTATTATTCTTTTTACTCGAGAACTCAGAAGCTGCAAGTTTGAGATATAGAGTTCTCCCATTAGGATCACCTACAGTGAGTTGTTGCAGATTCACGAGATCTCCAACCCAAATTGAACAATTATTGATTTCATAAGCATAAGCAGTGCAAGAGCAGCTATTCAAGCAGGTGGATTCACATTCTGCAGCATTTCCAACCCCAACAGATTGTGGTTGTACAGGCAATGCCATGCTGGGCATTTGAAAGAACCTGTCCGCCTGTCTATTAGTAAGATTGGTATTCTCACACTGTAAAGCAGTTCTCCTCATGCACCCACCAGAAAAATCTGACAAATTCCAGTCGCTCTGCGACTTCTGAGCAAAACCTCTTAAACAGCTACAAAAAGGCAAGGATTTTTCGTTGCAGCTACCAAATGCCCCGCAAAAAGCATAAACCTCACATTGTGTTTTCGGTTGAACCCAAAACAAATTCCACTGTTTGGTATTTTCTAACCATGTATACTGCTTAATCTGCCCAGAAACATCCATCACGAATCGAGAAATGGTGGAAGGATTGTAAAGAGAATAGGTGAAATAACTCTCATTTGTGTTGTTAACATAACTGAAGTTGTAGATATAATTGGCCCTCATTTCAGGAACTAAGCTAAAAATCTTCCCATCCCAAGCTCCACTAGTCCAATACTGAATGGACCTATTCCACAGAATAATATACGAACTGGTATTTGCCTGTAGTTCAAGATTGAAGAGTCCTGGTGCAGGATCCTCCTCATTCTTCCATGAAATGAGGCGTTGTTTTTCATTGGTAATTTTGTTGAATGCAATCTTACCACCAGGAAGCCATGTATGAGCTGGGTTATCAAAACTTTGCCATAAATATTTTGATGAATTAGACCCATCTCTCACAACAAGATTTCCTTCATCTAGAAGAACAGCTTCTACAGGACTCGATGAAGTGGTGGAGGTCAAATTTGTGGACCAAACTGGGATTTGGGACTCATTGAAGAGAACCAAATTACCACCCGAGATTTTTAATACAGAAGAACTTATATCAGAGACTGGTTTATCTCTGTTTGCGACCCAAACTATGGTTCGGGTTGAGACTTTGCTGAGACTGTACCACATGCCTATATAGTAGTTAGAAGAGCTACCTGTTTGGAAGAAACCCAGTTCAAAGCTCCCACCTGCAGAGACAATGGTTCGGTCACCAGAGAGAGATTGGTTGGCAGAGATGGCAGAGATGGTGTCAGCTCCATGAGAAAGATGGTTGTTGAGAGATAAGCTGAGGAAGACAAGAGAAAGCATGAGCCATGGATTCTTCTTGGTATCCATGGCTGCAAAGAATTTTTGCAGAGTAGCTAGATCTTCTGAGGAACAATAATTACAAGAGGGATTCAGGGAGAGAGTCCAGGAAGGGGTCTAAATACTAATATCTCCACCTCGTCCCTGTTGCCACTTGCCACTTGCCAGAGGTAATTTATAGACTCAACTGACGACTACACCCTTCAGCATATTTGTCGTGTTGTGTCCGATATTGTGGGGGGCAACTATTTCTTTTTGCCTCTTGACTCTCATGTGGAAGCCCTTAAAATCACGTGGTTGTAGCCTCAAAAGGAGAAAGTATATCATATAATTTTCTCCTTTCCTCCCACTAAAAAGGGAAACTACAAAGAAAATAAGACTTTTTTTTTTTTTTTGTTATTCTTTTTGAAGTAATTATAAGAAAGTATAGGAAGAATGGATGACACCCATAAATATGAGATTAAAATACATAGAAACTACAATAAAAACTTACCCATGCATTCTCTCAATTTTTTTTTTATTAATTAATTAGACATATTTATCTACAATTCAACTGCCAAAACCTTGCACCAGATATCTTAATAGGCCCATTTGACTGATTAAATGTTTGGACAATTCAAAACTTATTCGGCCAAATGGTCTCATCATGGCCTCTCTCCCAATATACTATATCTAATTTTTTTGGAAATGATAGTACTATCAAGTCAAGCAGAACAAAAATAAAAATGTTCCTGATTAGATATGTCATGGCCATTTTGGTCATTTGGAGGAGATTGAGTGGCCACAGGCCAACATGGCCGTGCTGCCGTGCACCATGCAGCGAAAAGTCAAAGAAACGCTTTCAAATCCCAAATCCCAGTGCAAGACAACCTTTCGGACAAAAGATGAAATTTTGGACTTTACTACAATATTTAGCATAATTATTTCTTCACTATGTCTCTGTAGAAGAAGACCTTGGCTGGGTCAAACCTTGGTCACAGTTTTGAACGCACAGGCCACAACCACAAATAAACCTTTCGATTTTCGAAGGATTTAGATGTGAACGATTATTCGTGGTATGACTTGGTCCACCACGAGTCACAACTTACAAAGGTCAATTTTACCTTTCCAATTTGTCCTACGTGTAGGTCCACCGAGCATCATTTGGGTATATATAACACATCCATGCCATACGTATTTCTGACCGAATCAAACCTACAAAAAATCACGTCCATCAACGGTGTTAAAAGAAGTTTAGACTCAAAGCCACATACATCTATAAATCTCCATATGATAATGGGTCTTGTTTCTTACGAGAAACAACAAAGCGAGAAAGGCATATACGTGTGCCGTGTTGGAAAACATAGACAAGTCATTTTCACTCCGAAAAAGATTTATGGTACTGGTGGGTTTTTGCAGTTGCGCCTAATTGGGTTCACATGCCCCACAGATTTTGACCCGCTATTTTCTTGGATTCAGCTATAACCCACCATTGGTCAATCTGTTAGAACGTTCTCTGTCTCGGCCATGACTTGCGGTCCATCTAGACAGCACCAAAAGAGACCCCAGTAGAAGAGACAAGAGTCTGCTGCCGCCGGCTCGCATTAATTTATTTTCCACCACCCAGACTTTTTCTCACATCAGGATGGTAAAAGAGTCATGATACACATTTCTCTCAATTTTTTTTCAACCATCTTTTTTTATAAATATAATAAATTTATCATTGATTTGTGAATTTATGTAAGTTACACAAAAATTTAATAGTAGATTCACCTATTTATTATAAGAAGATTGTTGAAAAATCGTCGAGAAAATAATTTTTATCATTTCTCAAGCTCCTCAATCACACGGCATGAGAACAAAAGCGTGAATTCTATGATATCAGTCAATGTACCTAATGGAGGACGTTGGTTGAATTTAAAAATATGAGAAGGAAGAAAGTTGAAACGCATAAAGAACAAAAGTTCAGAGGGTTAGACTATCTCTCATACAAATTACAGCACACGTTTGCCACAAGAATTTCTAGATAGTCCGCCCATAACACCTTATTGCCGTCAAGCCATCATATGAGAATTCCCACTTCGATCTTTCTCAGACCTAGACTGCTACAATGGCTTTTCTTTTCTTTTTTTGACAAATTACAGATAGCTTCTTCTTCTTCTTCTTCTTCTTCTTCTTCACTAATGTCAAACCAGATGACCAGAACAAACATTTTCTTCTTCTCCATTAAAAACCCTCTTCTGCTTCTTCTCCACTAATGTCAAACCAGATGACCAGAAAAAAACCTCTTCCTAAAAGTCCTATGAATACCTAGGAAACAAGTGTATGACAAGTCATGACCAAATCCCACTCCACCACATGCATTTTCTTCCGGAGGAAACTTTGATACTAAGGGCCCGTTTGGTTTGCGAATAAACCCCTAGAATAGAATGACTATTTCCATGAAATAGTCATTCTTTTATTTAGTAGGGATTTATTCCTGAAAATAGTTATTCTTATAAAAATGATTAATCACATCCACACAGGAATAGTTATTCCTTATGGGAAGGATAAGGTTTTTCAAAAAAAAAATTTTTCCTTAAACTTAAAATAAAAAAAAATAATAATAAAAAAAAAAAAAATTGGTTAAATGTGTGGTGGCCGACCACCCAAACGGGTGGCCAGCCACCACAGAATGCACTAGGGGTGGCCACGCCACCCCCAATGTGAATCGTGGCCCCGATGAGAATCCGGGGTGGCGGTGGCGCAGCCACCCCCGATGTGAATTGGGGTAGCTAGGCCACCCCAAAATCTCACCGAGGCCACGATTCACATCGGGGGTGGCGCAGAGGGCCTCGGTGGCCAGCCACCCATTGGGGTGGTCGGCCACCACACGTTTAACCTTTTATTTTTCTTTTTTTTTTTTTAATTTGAGATTTGGGAAAATTAGAAATCAAATGGATTTTTTAGTAATTTTAGTTCAATTCCAATTATAAAATATGTATTGCTACCAAACTAGAGAATTTGAATAACTATTCAATTTCAACTTCTTCCATTCTCAGTAATAACTATTCCCTTTCCTAATGGAATACGCATTCCGCAAACCAAACGAGCCTTAAGTCTTAGTTCCATGAAGTCAGTTTGATTGCCAAACTCTCAAATATAACTCATGTAAATTTGTAATAGAGTTTTTAGGCATCATCCCAGAAAACCACCAAGAAAAAATTAATTGAGAAATTTATATTCAAAATATAGAATAACTATGCAAATCTCTCATAAAGTCTTATCTGAAATGTGTGTGATGCTTAAAAGCTTTATGTTTTCCATGACTAATACCCTTTCTAGCTGCATTCTAGGTACATAAAAATGGCATTAAACATGCAGAATCAGATCAGTGAAATTGTTCTGAAAGCTTAGTCAAGACTCAAAATTCTTTACACATGATAACCAACAAAATTATACAATGGACACAACTACAGCCAAAAATCTTAAACAACAAGAAGGGAACGTTCAAACAAATACCTTTCTTCTTAAATCAACATGTTATCTGTAATGCATATCCTCGGAACAATTTATTTGAACAGAATTGCAATGGCCATGTAATAGTGGATTCTTTTCTTCTCAACAACTTAGAGGTGCTTGAAAGACTAAAAGCAAGAAAAAATATTTTAACACAATGTGCTTGTTGATTTTTCAACACGGCTTCTCTACCATATATAAGCAGGTAAAGAACATGTACTCATATCCCAGAGAAAACCAAAAACCTACCTTCGATCTTCCTGTTTGCAGCAATTCATCCTGAATTCCATTCTGTAATGCAAATTATAACTCTCGGATATATGTGGGAGAAAAGGAATAAAAAGATCCTTCTTTACACCTATATGTCGCGGCAGTTTCAAACTTTACAATTGGATACTCAAATCTAAATTTTACACGCAACATCAGTCATACCTTTATACTGCCGACAATGAATGCTAATCAATTCAGACAGTCATCTTCCATAATCTTTGCACCACGCTGTATTCGTCTCAATGCACTTATCCTGCTCACATGAATACCTGAATGTTTCACCATCACTGTCCTTTCTCTTGTCCTCTCTGACTCAGCAGAAGCACCACCACTGCTAAAGGCAGTTCTAAGACAGACAGCTGGAACTCTTTCATCTCTCTCCTTTCTCTTGTGTTTGTGAAGTGATCTTTGAACTGGTTGGTTCGCTCCACAAAGGCATCCAAAATAGTACAGAGGATCAACATAGCAAGATGATGAAGAGACAATGCCTTTCATGCTGGTTGGCTGGACAAGTTTTATAAAATCCTCTATCTCTGAAAAGCACGAATGATCAGAGTATGGAACAGTATAGATGTACTTATGAAACCTTTCCACAGAACCTGAATTTGCATTTGGGTTATCATTATGGTTCCCACTGTTTCCACTCCACTTATTTTTGTTGTAATGAGAAGTTAAAAGAGAACCAAAAAGTTTGTCACCTCTTTCAAGAGATTTTGTCACCCATGGAAGACCAGATGGCATGATGCCGATAGTTGGGCGCATTGTATTTAGTCCCTCTAGAGTTTCAATGTTAAAACTGTAACGAGGAACAGCTCGCACTCTTGTAAGAGAGGTCTTGGTTGTAAATATGTCATGGAACCCAAGAAGGTGCATAGTTCGCAAGCGTTCCGGCCACACCCAAATCTGTAATGAAGAAAAAAAGAGAATAGAGTGTAAAAAATAAATAGGCAACTAATAAGAACAAAAAAAACATATAAGATAAAGTGTCAATATTTGTATACCTACTTAATTTTACACAGGGAGAAGAGGCACTAAGCATATAGAGAATCTTTTAGTCGGATGATCAACGACACAGTATAAGTTTTCCAAATAGTTTATGGTATTATTATTTAATTTGCTGTTTAGAAAAAAAAAATGCAACAAAACTGATCAACGATCAAAAGGCTTTCTAAAGGTGATTTCCAAAGTGAAAGTGCCATTTAGCTGCATATGCATAATAGTACATCATGCACTTTCAGAGACCATCATAATAATCCATATATAAAAAGCTAGATTTTTCTCCTAATAAATGGGCATCAACAGACCTTTATTTTAAGCGTGCGTGAAATGTGAAGCAAAAGATCTTCTTTCCCCAAAGTGTCAATCGCAATAATGATATCATGTTCAGGATGGGAGACAATGATATCGACAACCTGTAACCAGCCATAAATTTAATTAGCAGTAAAACAAACATCTCTTAGCACTATTACATCATTGTAGGGAAAATTAGTATGATATTTGATAGGAAAAAAAAAATTGGATTCTGGAAAAGACCCTAAACTAGTACTGGTTGTCTATCCTAACTTAGTAATGATATTTAGAAGGTTTAACATAGTAGTGCCGATTGTTCAGTAACGTGCAGCTATAAAGTGAATAAAACTGCATCATACGATCAAGGCAAAACCAGAGAACCTTGCAGAGAAATGAGGAAGTGCACCTGCTGAGCTGCAGCTTGTCGAGAAGGAAAAATGTATGATGGATTGCAGTATGTGTTATCCAAGTAAAGGATGTCGACTACATCATCCTTGAGAGCATCAAGGAGCATGGTCCTTCCTACCTTTGCCCTCTTACTAGCTGTTTCCCAACGGAAATCACCAGTGAAAAGCAAACAGCCAAACTCTCCACGGAACAAAAACATGACTGCGCCTGTCGGATCAAGAAAAACAAATGCACAATAACAAGTATTTTCAGTAATTGCACCATCAATGAATAAAGGCCTCGCAACAGACAAATTAGGTTCAATAATAGAACCAGGTCCTGGATTCAATCATATTCTCTATGGTGGCTATGGTTTTCACTACAAAAGATAAACGATTCTACCACAACTTCCACATAAAAAAACAGACTGCAATATCTTCTCCTTCAATGTTTATGACTAGAATCCACAAACAACCTTAATTAGAACAAGAATGTGATGGTACTCTTGAAGCTGTGTTTGATAAATGTAAGCTACCATCTAACTAAGTATAAGATATGCTTAACACTCTTTCCTCCGTAAATAGAGGAAATTTGAAAGCATTTATTTTCATCTAAAGCAAAATTGTTGTATTGAGGATACTCTATTAAAATATCTTGTTATGCACATAATTATTGCGTTGGTTAGCACATTCAAGCACTAATCTACCTATCTAACCCATCACAAATGCTGCCAAACAACAAAACAAATTGAAATTATGGCATCCGAATTGCATCTTCCAAACAAAATTTTCTTTGACACCTTTACAAATTACGAGCATTAATCTACACGCGCAAACAAACCCTCACAGACACATATCAATCAACAATCCATAAATATTGAGATCGCAATTTGTCCTATTAACAAGAATTCCCTCTTTCTTAACATGTTGCTAATCTAAAATGCAAACTAATCCAATCCAATCCAAACCACATTATATTCCATAAGAACCTAAACCAAGCAACTGGAGAGCAAATTTACCGGGACAATGATGAGCGTCGATGGCCATGACCTCGACGGTGATGCGGGACTGTAATGTGGAAGAGGGAGAGAGAAGGGAAAGGGAGTGCCACGCGCCGAAGGGATCGAGGATGCGGAGCAAAGAGAGGTTGAAATTGGGGAATTTGGAGGGGAAGAGGTTGGCGGTGAGGCGGGAGCAGAAGAGTGGACCCTTGGCCCAGGTGGGCGACAGACCCTGGGTGTGGTCCGAGTGCAGGTGTGTCAAGAAGTAGGCCTGGCTCTGGCTCGTCCACCGGTCCACCGATATCAGCCCCTTCTCCATTCTACGCAACGGTGGCGTTTTGCACCGGCATGTGGAGAGAGAGAGAAGGGGGGAAAGTGGATTGTGTTATTTTGGCGGAGTGGTTGTTTTTGAAATTTTCATTTTGAACTTTGGGAATTTATAGGTGGTGGCGGGAGTTGTACGGGAGTGAGGGAGGGAATTTGAACGGGCCTCTTGGAGCCTTGGACTTGGAGGGCAGCATCCCTAATTGCGGATCGGAATTCCATTATTATCCCTACTCTGGTAGTGGGAAGGGGATGTGAAAGTGGGGTTTTTTGTCATCCGAGTAAGTTGTTTGGATAGGGCATCTTACAATTCCCTATAATTTTCTCTCATCTTTCTCTTCGGACAAAAGATGAAGGGATCCAAATTTCTTCATGGATTTACTGTCCGTTTGGTATCTGGAATAGTTATTTTTTTATTTGATAAATGTCTATTATTAAAAATAATTATTCTCATGAAAATTACTATTATGTTACACACATTTAATATGCAGATATACTCTTATATCTGTTTAATAATTATTTCTTTGTTTGGTAGTACAATATTCTCTTTAAAATAATAAACTATTCCTATAGAAAGAAAAAAGAAAAAGAAAAAAAATTAAATGAAATCTATGGATAATCATGATAAAGCTGAGGGGTCAAAGTAGCATGCTAATTGTGACAGCGAAACCACTTCTAATGCTTAAGATAGTGAAAACGGATTTGAAAAGGTGTACAAATGAAGTGTACGCAAAAATAATGTATAAAAACTAGCGTACCTATGAGATGGTTTGTTTTACTTTTTGTAGAGGCTATCCATCCTTAGTTAATAAGTGGGCTTGATAAGGCAAGTCCCACCACTCGTTGGGCATAGGAATCAATATTGAATGTGGTGTATCTTTGTAATTCAATCCTTTCGAGTGTTGGATCCGTCAACCCTTCATCATTACTAAGAAGGCTTGGAATCAGTGAAACCCTAAGCCCCCCCTCCAGAGCGCCACCTCCTCAGCGAAGGAGGGATGCCCGTTGCTTGCATCCCTCCTCCCCTCGACCTCTCTGCTTTGGGTGCTAGTATTTTACTTGATGTCCCTAATCCCGATGCCCCTTCTCTTCCCCCTTCCCGCCTCTCCTTTCCCCCTCTGCTTTTTCTCCCTTTTTGCCTATGTTCTTGTCATTCCCCTGGCCGCTCTTTTCCCCGCCATCTCCATTTGCAGCGCTCCCTGCTTGGGTTGAAATGAGTTGGGTGCTGGATCGGCTTGCCTTCGCCCGGTCCTCCTTCCCCCGCCTAGCTTCCCCCGATGCCTGCCCACCTCATTGCTTTTCGATTCCGCTGTGCCCATCCCACCTTTTGCATGAGTTCCGTTGATTTGGCTGGGTTTGTTTTTCGTTTCTCCCTGATTGTGCTTCTTTGCTTTCGTTCTTTGATTTTGGTTCTTTGTTTCCCAATTTTGTTTTTAGGCTTGTTTCTGTCTTTGGTGTTTTTTGTTCTATTGTGATTGTGTTCCCTCTCGATGGGTACTGTTATTGGAGGTTTTCACTCAAACTCTCTCCCTCCCTGTTTGTTTGTGTGTGCCACCGATCTCCTCCGTGCCCGCTTCGCCGCTCACCGCTCGGTGTCAGGTCTTTTCACACACCCCTCCCGCGCCAAGCTTTTTGTGCCACCTTCCGCGGCGGTTTCCAGCCAGCTCGCGATCGGCCTCCTTCGGCTGCTGTGACCCACTTTGTATGTTTTTTTCGCATTTATTTCACATTGTTGTTTTTCTGTTTTGTATTTCCTTTGAGTTTCCCTGTATTTTGTTTTCTTTGATGCAATTTCTTTTCCTGCATTTGTTTTGTTGTTCCCTTTATTTCCCTGTATGATTTTTCTTTTTGCTGTATTAAGGCTCTCCCCTCCTGTTTTGTTGCACCTGATTGCTGCTCGTTATTACTGGTCCAAACCCTTAGGTTGTGGATGTAAACTTTATCCTGGCTTTTCAGGTCGAGGAGGGTGAGTATCGACTTAGGGGTTTTGTTCTCAAAGTCGAGGAATAAGCGCTACCTATGCATTAGATGGTGTCTGTTTGATGCAGATATGATTTTTAAACCTGATGATTAGTCATAAGTTAGCAGATGCTTTGTTATGATTGATTTGATTTGTTGTTGATGACTGTATCTTTAGCTTCGGCTATGATTTACTTCAGAGTTTTTTGCTCTATTTGTAAGAGCTTTATGCTCGCGACTTTTATCAATGAATGAGTATGATATACTTCAAAAATAAAAAAATAAAATAAGAAAGGCTTGGAATCGCAAGGCACTACAAAGATTGTACATTGCTTTCCTTGAAGAGACTATTACCAAAGGCTCATTTTCATTTAAGAAATGCTACTCGGCATTCTTAAGTAATATTCTTCTAACATTCTTTCATAATTAAGTGGATTATGTTCATTACATGATTTATTGTTGTTTGGGGCGTGTGCAAAGGGAATGGCTCCAATGTGTACATTGTTTGGTAAGCCTAGGTCTCAGGCCTGGGCTGACAAGCCCTTGCCTGGCCCTCTAAACCTTTCTACATCCTAGATAAGTTGGCTCTCAATTCTGAAGATTAAGCAAGAAAATGTTGACATCCTTTACAAAAGGTGAAACAAACCATGTCATAGGTGGTACTCATTACATTAACCTACCATTAAATCTTAATACTTATTTAGATGTACATAATAGTTATTGGTGATATAGTGACCATAAAATGTTTCATTGGAGTCTCGAAAAAAAGGTAAAGGGTTAAAGTGGCATGGCGGTGGTGACGGTGAAATCACTTACAAGAGAAAGTGAATTTGAGAAGGTGTATAAACAAAATGTAAAGTAAGAATTAAATGTGTAAAAATAAGTATTAAGCATTTGCTCGGGTAGCTACACATTTCAACCATTACTTTCTTGATTATTTGGAACTTGCTTTGCCTTCTGCTTCTTCTTTATGAAGTAGACTTTGTATTAGAATACTAGCAACAACTTCCCTAAATCTCATTTCATTTCTTAAATATAATAAAAACTCTTTAAAAAAAATCTGAAACTGATTTTAATATAAAAATATTTTTTTTCCTCTCTTTCCTCTATCATTTATTTGAAAGTTAAAACAATATTTTAAACAGTTTTTCTTTTCCCTAACATTTAAATTAATTAAAAAATATTGCAGGCGTATTTTCCTCAAAGTCTTTAATTAAAGGATAAAATTTTTCTTCAAACTGGGTTAGAGGAATTTTATTCAACCTACTCTATAAAATTAACATGTGTTTCTTTTTTTAATAGCATGTAAGATGCACGTGTTTTTTTAATAGTAGGGACAAAGTTTGAATAAATTTTATTTAAAACTCATGTGCATCTTATATATTATTAAAAAAATAAACACATATTAATTTTATAAAGTAGGTTGAAGAAAATTATTCCAACCCAGCTTAAAGAAAACCTTTGTCTTTAATGAAACATTGTGCGCGGAGTGCTTAGAAACGACAATAGACCATGATTGATCAATATCAATTATTTTATTGCCTTGTAGCTTTCAACACATAACTCTAACTTTGACCCTCGATATTTCAACATAAATTAGGCATTTGAGCGGCACCTCATTTGCTCAATTGGCCTTTTGTGGAAGAAAATTGTGACCGTTCGAAGGTAGACACTGGCCTTTTGGATAGTTTTGGCTAATCCTTTTTCTAAATCTATTTGAGTGTTTATAACTCTTTGTTAAAAGGGTCCACCAAAATATTTCATTAATCAACTTACTTCTATTGAGTAAGTAGCCGAATCACCTTTAGTGACCTCTGAAGGGTTATTTCACTACTTAAGGGGTGATTCGGCTAATCTTCAAAGATTATTAAAGGTGGTTGGATCATTCTAAAGTATGACAAGACAACAATGGAAGTGATAAGATGAGTGATGTTCAGAAGTATTGAAGAGGTGGCAAAGAAATATAGGAAGAGACGACACTTGGCGGAGAGGTAAGACAATTGATTCCGCAAAATGTATAAAACGATAGCTACTCTATGGCATCCCAATCATGTATCTACAGCCTCAAAATAAAGAGTAATACTAAAAACTACACTTTTGACGCTTACTATCATACATTGCACGTTCTGCTGACATAGTAACAGCACCTATCGGTCTTTAAATCAACCCTTATTAGTAGTAAGTTGTTGCGTATATCATTTGTCCGTTCATTTGCTTGGTCACTGTCCCATTTTTGGGGTCACTAGAAAGTGATCGGGGGTTGAAAAGTAGCCCCAATTTGGACACAATGGCTTTACACCTGCATCCAGCTAATGATTTATACATGGAGAGTCCCCTGGACACCGGAGCATCTAAGAGAGCCGCTCATGTCTTTGTTCCTCAACCATGACTCACAGGCTCATAAAAAAAAGACCTACCAATTTGGCTTCTTTTGGATTTTAATGTTCACCCTTTTTTGTCCTTAATAAATCTTCTTTTTTCTTTTTGTTCACTATGCAACCCACAGTGTTTGTTGTTATTACAAAAAAGCAAGTCCCTAAGAGTGAAATTTCACCTTTATTTTTCCCCTCTCTAAACACGAGATTTTTGTAAACCATCAGCCATCAATCAATATCGATTGTGTAGACCACGGTTGTGGACCACGCCTAATAAAGAGGAAGTCATTAGTTCGAATCTCTCATCCCCCTTCCCTTATATGGGCATGCCAAAAAAAGAAAAAAATTGATTGTGTCAACGTCTCACATTAATCTTATACATTTTTCTAATTTTTTATTAAGAAACCCTCTAATTGGATTATCTCATAATTGCATGCAATTTGAGCACATTCATAAAGATGAGGTAGACTCAACTACTCTAGTAGCTCAATGCGGGATTTACCTATTCATAACAAGTAAATCCAACGAATCCGACTTACAATCTGTTATGCCGTAGTTTAATCAACGGTTAAAATTGAATATTAAAGTTGACTTACTTTTAAAAGTTCTTAATAGGAGAGAGAAAATTAAGAAAGATTTTGAAAAATTCAATCTTAACCGTTGAGTAAACTACAGCATATAAGCCAAATTCAAACCCAACAACCTCCTCTTTGTGATGTTGTCTGAATTACATAGAATTTGAGCAACAAATTGTAAGAAATTCCAATCCCAAAACTCTTAGCATCGAGAATATTTACATCTAGTTCAGCAAATTTTTTCTCGATTTTAACTAAAAATAACTTCTCTTTATTCTAGATACTTCTCTTAGCTCTCTCACCAACATCTTGTTCTTATGTTAACTATCTACTTTTATTATTCAATTTAAATATTATTTTTTAAGAATTTCTTTAATCTTTCTTAATAAGAGAGAGAATATTAAAGATTTTTTAACTGTCTTTTTCCCATTTGGTAAATCAAGTTTACTATTATTTCAGCTCACCAGATGCAACTCATTTTAGTAAAATTATATTGTCTAATTTTAGCTACTAGTTGGAAAGGAGACCTACCCACCACCTAGTCTCCCTCCCGTTCCGACATCCTAACATGATTACGTCTTATGATTCTTATCTCTCGCTGTTTGGGAAAGGACTCCTTTTCCCATTATAATTTTTTTTAAAAAAAAAAAAAAATTGTAAGATTTGATTGATAGTTAATAATCACTATATCAAAATATTTTAAGGCATGTTTGGAAGTGCGATTTTAATAAGTGCATTTTAAAAATTGTATTTTAAAAATTGTTATTTTTTAAAATTACATAGGCGTTTGATAAAACATGTTAAGAAGTACTTTTTTTTATCGATTGAGTATTTGGATAACATTAACATATAATTGTGGTTTCATAGTCAAATTGGTAAATATTGCGCCAAATATTGTTTTAAGCAAAATCGTAATTTTGGTTTAAATTCGCACATTTTCAAATAAGCACTTTTAGTCGGCTTATAGAAATCGCGAATTTTTTTACAATTTTAAAATTTACATTTTTAAAATCGCAATCTCAAACATTTAAAAATTACGATTTGATTTAAAAACAGATTATTTTTTTTAAAAACGCACTACCAAACTTACTCTATTTAGTCGGTGATTAATGACCTTCTCAAACTTAATAATGGTCAACTATAAGTGTTTTGTCACCATAATAAACCATAACCACCAACAAGTAGACGCAATTGCTTCAAATTCTTGATTGTCTTGTTTTTTTATGTCCTTTATGGATTATACAAGTTTTCATTATATTTAATTAATAAAATTCCATTAATATTTAAATTACAATGATTTATAAAATTCTAAAATCTAGAGCTTATATTATACAATTAGCCTGAAACAAAACTATCCATAACCGTAACCATCACACCCTTGTGGCAGAACTTGCAATAACGAAAACACACAGCTAGCAGAGAGACTTGTGCGATTCACCGTGATGACCTCCCACCGGAAGATCGCGATCGCCGTTGACCTGAGCGACGAGAGCGCGCACGCGGTGAGATGGGCGGTGGATAACTATCTGCGGCCGGGGGACCACGTGGTGCTCCTCCACGTGCGCCCCACGAG
Source organism: Corylus avellana (assembly GCF_901000735.1). Classification (NCBI taxonomy): domain Eukaryota; kingdom Viridiplantae; phylum Streptophyta; class Magnoliopsida; order Fagales; family Betulaceae; genus Corylus; species Corylus avellana. Next base: position 7,542,491 of record NC_081545.1, on the reverse strand, counting down.
TGTTCTCTACGGCGCCGACTGGGGCTCCAATCCCATCCCATTCACCAATGCCCAAAATCTCGACTCTGCCCCTCTATCCATGGAGGCCTCCCAGCGAAAGCTGGAGGACGATTTCGACAATTTTACGGCCACCAAGGCGACGGCCCTGGCGGAGCCGCTGGTGCAGGCCCAAATCCCCTACAAAATCCACATCGTTAAGGACCACGATATGAAGGAGCGGCTGTGTCTGGAGGTGGAGCGCCTGGGGCTCAGCGCCATGGTCATGGGCAGCCAAGGGTTCGGGGCCTCCAAGAGGATGGTCAAGGGCGGGAAGCTGGGCACGGTCAGCGACTACTGCGTGCACCACTGCGTGTGCCCCGTCGTCGTCGTGCGCTATCCGGACGAGAAGGAGGACGCGAAGATCGCCGACCAGGTGGAGCTCCACCCGGTCCCCGAAGAGGACCTCGAGTACCAAGACGCTTCGGATGAGCCGAAAGGTCGTTCAATTAACTTTCTTGTCGTTTAACTCTACTTATTATATGCGATTCTTTCTTGAGTTTTGGCTTTTGGATTTTGCTTTAGATGCGGTAAAAAATAGAACTTCAAATAAATCTCTTTTTTAACGCATGTGATTTAATTTAATTTTTTCACAATTAAATCTACACCCTTGAAAAAACAACCGAAAGTTTCCAATGGGAAATTGTTGTTTTCACTTTGCAAGCTCTCTGCTTTGGTTTATTTACAGTTGCATGATAAACATTAGAAAGAGTAGGAGGCTAATGACGGTTAATAGAAAGAATATTAATTAAATAATTAACTTTAAGGGCAGTATTAGAATATTAATTAAATAATTAAAAAGTTACTCTTAAGCGTTTAGAAACAGTTGCTCTGGTACGAATCTCCCTTGTTGGGTTTTACTTCTCCAAAACATCATTTGTCAAATATTTGTCGCAGTTAATTCATATTAAAGGCTAACAAATCATAAGAAGGAACACAATATGATGTATCTGCATATTGTAAGGGATTGAAGTCTTAAATACCAAAAACTCAAAGGTTTTACACTTATTTCTGTGCTAAACAGTATATATCATGTATGTGTCAGCAGATGCTTAAAGAGTGCTCCCTGCAGTGACAAAGTCCTCCTGAGCTCAGGTGATGCCTAAATAGCTATTAATTTACAGTATTGTCTATTGGCTTCTTCTTCTTCTTCTTCTTCTTCTTCATTTTTCGTATTTAACAATTGCTGTTTTAATTTGCACTGGTATTATGAGAGGTTGATACACAGACTTAGCTGGTAGAGCATTTTGTGCTCTTTCCTTTTTAACCTCTTGACACAAGGTTCTGGCACTCTTATTCTTTCAATGATAGAACTGTTTGGGATTTTAACCTTGGGATGTGGGAATTCCTTGTGTTTTAGTAGATTCTTTACATCTGATATTGTATTCTATATGCTTTGCAAATGCACAAGCTTGTTTATGTCTAGTTAAATGTTGGTAGAATATGAATTAATTAAATTTATTATTTCGTATTGGCTTAAGGTTTTGAAATAACGGATAATTTAACGTGGTGTCAGAGTAAAAGTTTTGAGTTCGAACTTTGACTCTACAGTTTTCTCTCCGAATTTTAGGTGTCAAGAGTAAAAAGTTTGGAGTTAGATTCGATATTTTTTTATCGATTTAAGCTTTTGAGATAACTAATAATTTAATAAAAGACAATTGATATTATGATTTAGCGGTGGCAAGAAGTAAAAACTGACACGATATGGCATTGCATCCATGTTGCAGAAGGTGATGAAGTCAACTGGAAAAAGTGGAGGCTGCAATATGGGGACAAAAATCTGAAGAATGTGATGGAGATTTCTTCTTGGTGCATGTAAAAATGGATGGTAGTGGCGTTTTTGGTCACTGTCTGTATGTTTTCCTCATTATGAAGTGTTTGTGGTATATATGTATATTGTATGGTGAACTCTTTGGGGAACTGTAGCTTCGAAGTTCCCCCACACCGTTTTACTGTCTTGTATAGGAACCAGTTTTTATAGTGATTATTGGTTAATATTCGTTTTTAACTTTGCAAAGCCACTTCTTTACTACACTTTGCTGGAATGACATGCAAATATTGATGTAGAAATGGGAACAGTCTCAAAGAAAAATATAGTAAGGCTAGAAATACAAGAAAAGCATAATTCTTGAGGCATTTGATGAGATAGATTCATTCCAAGAGGGGAAAATGTTCCAAAAAATCTCCCAAAGAAAGGATTTTCAATCTTTCATCTCGAGTTCCAAAGAGCTTTCCATTCTTTTGGAGTAAGAAAAGAGGAAAAGAAACATTCCTAGCAAGACTTGGTTTGTAACCAGCTGGCCTATTCTGAGAATCGAGGGAAATTTTGAATAGATTTGGACTGTTACATGAGTATTGTGAAATAATTATAGGTAGTTTTGAACATTACACTTTTTCAAATGCCAAAGACTCCCTTTATGTTTTGGATGGCAAATAGATTCCCTGTCCTGAATCTTAAAACTCCACTAGAAATTTTCAAATATAATATCTCGTTTGACTTTAGAAGCAGAAAGTGCTCTTGACATATGAAGGGATTGCAAAAGCTACTGATTTAATAAGGGTGCTTGAGATGAGAGCTTTACCCCACCCAGAAATTTTTTAGAGGTTCTTTTGGGAGATGTCCTAAAACGCTTCTTCTTTGAGCAGTCCAATAAAACAGGTAGGCCAAGAACTGAGTTCATGGTCTGAGCCACTGATTTGGGATTATTTACAGATTGACACCAGACTAGAAACAATATAACTCCAGACAGGATTTATGGGTCACATTTTTTTGAAAGGATGCCCTATCAAAGAGAATAAGGCATATAGAGCTATCATCAAACATTAGATCTCACAATGTGCCAATGGTGTTTATAAAACAAAGCAGAACAGCCTGGGGCCTTAGGAAGAGTGCAAAAGATTTCTTTCTCAGAGGGAATGGCACATAGAGATTTGTAATCTTCTTCGGTGACAATGGGGATCATCCAGCTCAGAAGACAAGATCGGATTAGTTGAGGAATAAACATTTTGAAAATGATCAGAAAAGCAAGTACCAATATCATTTCGATCAAAAATCCACACACCATCTGAAATTTTTAAAAAGATCAATAGGGTTTGATGCTTATTCCATTTTTTCAGGGCATTTTTTACAGCCTTAATTTTTTTTTAAAAAAAAGGTATGGGCTGGAGAACCAAAGAAATTCCCTGCCCACGCTTCAGCATTAATAGTAGAGCCGAAAGATCACGGGTTTAAAACTCTTTGAATCAAAAAGGCCTAAAGGAAAAGAGTCGAGCCACAAAGAGTGTTCAAAGAAAATTGGGTGATGATCTGAAGTTGTTGGAATGTCAGGGATTGTGGCAGTAGGAAAAGCAAGTACCATTCATGGTGAAAGGGTTCCCTGAACCTAAAACCAATCATCCCATGAGTATACATAAAATTGCAGCCATGACATGTGACCTAATATTCTCAAGTCGACTATATGATACCAGCTTCTACATTCTAATAGCCAATGACCCTCCCAAAATTTGACAACTATTAAAAAGAAACGTCAAATAAACTGATATTATTCTGAAACAATGAACTTATTCAATGGCAGGCTGTTCACAATGGAGAGAAATATCAAATAGCAGGAATAATAATAAAACACACATAAAAAAACCCAAATCCCAAGTGCCATGTGAAGCATTATTGTAAAATCTAAGCATCTCAGAGAGCTTACTACCCAAGCTAATGATAGAGGCAAGAACACTTTCCGGCCAGGCCATACTATAACCAACCTCAGTGCCATGTGAAGCATTATTGTAAAATCTAAACATCTCAGAGAGCTCCTAGGGTTCCCTCACTTTGACTCCTGCGAATAGAAAGATCTGGCCTCAAGTTGGGAAGTTTGGTACTGGAGTCAAAATAATGGTGCCGATTATGTGTTGTAGCTTTGGTTCCCACTGGGGGAAGGGCACCATGCCTGCTGCCCTTGGACTGTTTTGGTGACACCGCTGCTTGACTTTTGCGACCATGAGTTGAGGAAGAGGCCTTGTGAGCAGCGGCTAGACCATGGCTGACCTTTCTTGAAGTCTTGTGATCTGATCTAACAACACGGTCTAACTGATGGGAACCGATGCCTAACCGAACTGACCGATCTGCGGCATCCTTCAAACTGCTGGCTTTGATAGGCAACCGATTGAAGTAAACCAAATGTGGAAGAAGACCTTGCAGATATTTCTTCAGTTGTTCATCTCCAACATTTTTCTGGGCCGGGTTTCCTTCCAAGCTGATGGCTTGCAAGGAATTGTAGTTGGCAGCAAGCTGGCCAAGACATTTGGCTGTTGAGATTTTGTTGAAGCGCAGATCCAGCACATTCAGTTTTAACAGTCGGTGAAGACCCTCAACCTCGCTAATTTTATTTCCAGCCAAGTACAACTCCTTTAGAGAGGAACAAGAAGCTAGACCTTCAAAAAAAAAAAAAAAAAACAAGTTAAATCAAAATGAGAGAAGAATTTTGAAGATCCACAAATTTTGATTGAGGATTAATATCATGGGAAATAAATAAAAATGAGAAGCCAACAACTTTTAAATTGTAATCCAGACTACGGTATACCGTGTCCAATTCTCAGTACTCGGTTGTAGCTCAGGTCCAGTACACGAAGTCGTGTAAGTTCCCGCAAACCTTCAATAGTTGAAATATTATTTTTCGAGAGATTAAGTATATGAAGTCCTCGAGGAAGAGCACCAGCAGTTATCTTCACTGGAAAAAGTTAGCAAGAAGATCACAAATCAGAAAACAGAATTCTTCCAAAAGGGAAAAAAGTAAATAAGAAGAAGATGAAGCTGCTGTCAGAGAAGCAAACCTATGGCATTTCCTGAGAGATTGAGCACCCTCAGGCTTGCAAATGCACTAAGAAATGGGATCACAACCAATCCATGATTTGCCAGGTGAGCTGTGGTGGCTATGGCGCTCAAAGAAGAAATATATTTAGCAGCTTCCATGCCAGGAGTGATCTTACCATCAATCTTTGCAGTAGTCATACTGTTTAGGATATTGGGGTTTCTCTTCACTTGGTCATCAGACTGGGATGATTCATTTGTTTCCTCCAAAGGGCTGCAAAGTTGAAGATCATTAACCCATTCCTCAATCCGCTTCATCTTAAAATCCTTGCTCGGTAATTCATCCCACCGGTGAACTGAGGATTCTCCTTGAAGGTTTTTCACAGGATTTACCTCTTCTGTAGCAGGCACTATCCAGTCTTTTGCTAAACCAGAATAACTATAGGAATCATAACCATAATCAACTGAATTTTTGAAAGAATTTTTCTCAGCTTTATCAGAGCCATCATTTTTTACTTGCTCTTGTGTTGCCTGCCTTTCAGATTCATGACCTGGTATCTCTCTTCGCCTTATGTCTAAAATATGCAGATCCTCAAAAGAACTTGACTGCAGTGCTACATGTCTGAAAGGCGAACACCTTCCAGAAGTGGGTGTAGAGGCACCAATGTTGGGTAAAGAACATGATTTTACAATCAAGGGTGGGGTATGAGGTGTATGGTCAACAGAATCACCAGGACATTCGCCAGATAATGGAGTATCAGAATTTTCAAGGCCTTCCTTCTCTGAATGCTGTGGGTCTCCAATAGAGAAAATTGATTCGTAATTGACATTGTCAGGACTAAATCGGAAAGAATCCAAGTTGGGATTTTCTTGATACTCATCTGGTGGGCTCAGCCCTTGATCCTTGCTGGGACCTGGCTCTGTCAACCCTTTGTGGTCTTGGAAACCCTCACAAGAAAGCTCCAGATCGGTCTCATCCTCAGTGTCATTGCCTGCAGACACCCTGCCCTCCTGGAACAGTCCACTTCCTACAGACTGACTTTTCTTAAGGTACTCTCCCCGGTTAACCCCTATGTTGCTCTCAACACTAAATTTGCTCTTCACGTCCCCTGATTTCAATCCACTCTCAACAGGAGACGCACTTGTAAAATGTTTGTCAATCTGAGTATCTCCTTGAGCCTTCAATAACAACGAGTCTAACCTGGTATGATTAGGTAAATCCTTTGAGGCTTGACTCTGAGAAAAGTCTTGCGATGTCTTATACATTTTCTCCACAGAAGGTTGAACAGTTTTCTGATTGAGAAATGGATACACAGTCAAAATAACCATGAAATATTACTTTAATTATACTAAGTTTAAGTATTAATGGCCTGAAGTGAGTCTTCCACTTACCTTTGGTTTGTGGATATGAATGGGAGCATTGAAACATGAAAACCTAACCATTGCGGTTAAACTGAATGGAACTACATCCACACTCAGCCTGCTTTATCTTATATGAACGCCTAAACCATTGCTGTTAAACTGAAGGGAACTACATCCACACTTGGCATGCTTTAACTTATATGAAAACCTATTACTGACAAACTGGATTATTTTTGTTGAAAAATTTCCAGAAGCCTGAAATTGTTATGATACAGTGATAACTACCATCAAGCATCTGGGGACCCAGCCATCGATGGCCTTAGCCATAATCAACTGATAAACCCTCAGAAATACGACATAATCTCCAAATGTGTGATGATCTCGATTTTTTCAAAACACAAACCAAAATCACTCCTTCAGTGGAACTACCCCACACCCTCTTTGAGGTGCGAGAAGAGTTTGACTTTGTTGCAGCGGCCAGAGTGAAAGAAAATCTTTGCCAACTAGGAGAACCCAAACCCAAACATGCAAAAGAGAACCTGGCCTGCTACATAGAAAAAAAAAAGGTTAAAAACACGAAAAAATAAAAAAAAAAAATAAAAACAAAAACAAAAACAAAACAAAAAAAATTGATGATGGGTGACTTTACTGCATATCTAGAGTCCCATTAAAAGTAAGGTGCATATGTAGACAAGATACTTAAAGTAAAACCAAGGAGAAATATGAGAATCGGGTAGTAATTTCAAGGTACAGCACAACAGAAACTTCAAAGAATCTACAAAAAAGCCAATAAAATTTAATCTTTGCTGTCTTTTATTCCTTAACTCCCAACAAACTTCTCATATATATATATGTATATATATACAAGCTTTCTTCGGTTCCAAGAAATATTGAAAAAAGGAAAGTAAATGGTTAAAGAAGGTTACAAGAAATAATAAAAATGCTTATATGAGAATCGGGCAGTAATCTACACAAATTCTTCTCTTTTCCTTCTCATTAGAGAAAGCACAACCGCATTCCATTCAAATTGCAGTGGCTAAGAGAGCTAAACCCATTCAATATGGTTATGCTTTGTTTTATTACCAGAAGATTGGAGTAAAAGAAAAGAAAACCAGGAATGTTACAACAGCCACTACAACTCAACCTGTTCTAACATTTCAAAGTTCTTTAAAAACCCAAGCTTTTCAAATCAATCTTTACTACTCCACTATTTCAGCAATGAAATTGAGCACAATTGGGCACTGACATAAAATTTCAAAAAATAAACAGATCTACGATTCAATTCATTCCAAACCGGATTTAGAATATATATATATATGAACCAAACTACAGTTGAAACACCTCACATATTAGATTGGATATCAAACTGTAAAAACCTTCAGCAAGAGAGAGAGAGAGAGAGAGAGAAGCTGACCCATGTTCAAGTGTCAAACCGGCATGATTTTTACCAGATAATACACCCTAAAATTCAATTCAATCCAATCTGCTCCATTTACCAAATATCTTAGCATCTTTCACTCCAAAGAGATGAACAATAGCCTATTCTTTTCTGTTTTCTCCATGGTATATGAATGAATAAAGCCAACATGAATAACACAGTATAAGAACATAGGAATCTCTAAAACCCAATACAAGATACACCATAAACATTATTTACTATCGTATACACCCCAAGAAAACAAATAGCTTAGCATACAACAATAAGAAAAACCCAACAAAATCATGTTTTTGATTTCAGAAATCAAAAACCCAGAACAGAAACAAAGAAAAAAAAAAAAAAAAAAATTGAGGGTCTTGAGACAGAGATCTGACCTCTCTCTAGCCAGATTGTAAATTTTGGACTTGTTCTACGAGAGAAAAATTGCCACAGAATAAAGCCACCGAGCTATTATATTGATAAAATGATATTGTTTTCAACAAACGGCGTGTGCCGAAGCTTTATACCACCAACTCCACACCTCTCGTCTATAATAAATAAGCCAATCAATGGCCATGATCTTCCCAAATTTCAAAATAAATACTTATTTCTAAAGGATAAAGGAGATCCCTTTTTCTTTTTTTGAAGGGTTGAAGCGATAAAATACAAAATAATAAGAACTGGATTCGGCTAATGTGAACGCGTGATTTGTGGCCAAAACTCAAAAGCAAATTATTTACCTTTTTTTAACTCTTCTATTATATATATATATATATGTGAGAGAGAAAGAGAGAACTTCGCGTCCACACAAGAAAGCTCAAAGCTTTTATCGTGTGGGGTAAAGAAGGAGCGTATCTTGTCGTTTTTACGCAAAGATTGGCGTAGAATGAATCGTCCTTCTTTCATCAGGAATGGGAACATTGGGAGCTTCGTGGAGGGTAGTTTCCACTTTCCAGCACCCTCACAATCTTTTTTATTTATTTCTATTTCAAAAGACACACATAACATTGATTACGTGTGATGGAGGTACATTGCTGACATATGGCAAATGGGAACTATTAATATATGTTCTTTCGTGCACATGTCGCGTTTTAATTGGTCCAACTTGGATTTATTAACAATTGGTAGGTTCTTCGATTAAAGAGATTAACGAAAAATTATATGTTGTTCTTAGAAAATTCAAGTTCTTAATTATCAAAATTAAAAATTTGAGTCCTTTTATTTCACATAACGTTAAAAATTATATATTAACTTATTATTATTGATGGTGTAATATAACTAATGCTATAATTTTTTAAAAATATTTTTGATAAAATAGTTTCAAATAAATAAATGTAAGATGTTTTTATAGAAATCATAACCGGAAAAGGATTGGAAACCGATCCTCTCCATTTCAGAATCCCTCAATTTCCTTCATTTAGTGCATTTTGAAGAGTAGTGTTGTCTAAAAATTTTAATGATGGTAATGTATTAAATGCAATACCCTTCAAAAAGATCCGGCTTCTATGCGGTAGTGAAAACTACCGCATAGAAGCTGTAGTTTAAAACGGCACCGCTTGTATCCAAACGTGCAGTTTTGAGGCCTGAAAAAGTAGGACATTTTTTTAAAATAATAAAAAACTATTAACAAATTAAAAAATATAAAAAAAAACTATAAATATTAAAACGATTAAAAAACTTTAAAAAACTAAAAATAAAATTAAAAAAAGAACAAAGAAAAAGCAAAAGCAAATGAATGTTGCAACAGCATCTGAGCTGAGACCGTGGTGTTGTTGGCGGAACTGCGATCTTGATGTGGGGTCCCGGCGAACCTGAAGTGGCTTGAAGTGGGCGCCAGCGAACCTGAAGCAAAATGAAGTGGGGTTCGACAAACCGATGCTTCGTCCGGCAAGAACAAATCTGAGGTGAATTTCGGCGAGATTGAGCCGAGGGTTGGCAAACCTGTGATCCGGCGAACCTATGCTGAGGTTCGGCAAGCTTGAGCCGAGGTCCGGTGAAGCTGGGGTCGTGGGGCCATTGGCGGAACTGCGAGGTTCGCTGGTTCGCCGAGTGGCCGCTGGCGACTTCTGGTTCGCCGATGGTTGTCCACTGGCGGATTTGATGGTTCGCGGACGGTGAGGGTCACGATGGGAGGTGGCTCCAGCCACCCCCTTTTTCTTTTTTCTTTTTTTTTTTTTTTTTTTTAAATTTTTAGTTTTTTTTAAGTTTTTAATAGTTTTTTCATAGAGGAGAAGGGAACAATCTAAAGCCCATTTTATTGGGCCGAGAATTATCCCACCATTGGAGTCGGCCCATATAGATATCCACACCACACTGATCAAATTCATTCTCTCACAGAAAACTAGCTGTATTCCCTACTGCCATGGCTTCCAGGTTGCAATTCCTCAGAAGGCTCCCAAGGCTTTTAAAGCCTTCTTCTTCCTCTTCTTCTTCTTCAACGATCCGTAGATTCAGTTTTCTGCTTCTAGAAGCTTCGAGGTCTGAGACAACTCGGTGGTCTCCTGCTTGTAGAACCTTCTGCTCTCGTCCACTGAATCTCGGAGACGATCCTCAAGGCCCCGCCGCCATTGATTACAGGTGCGTTAATCTTTGTTCCTTTGTTGGGTTCTGGAGAAACCTAAGGAAAATCAAATAGAGAGTAAAAAGTTTGACTTTTTGAGTTCCGTGTTGAATGTTTGTTGTTAAGTAATGGATAATTTACCCATTCAGCTTAGATATAATACTTGTTGTTTTCTGAAGTCTTAAAATGTACGGAAAATAATGAAAATTTTAGAGCTTACATCTTTAATTTTGGTTTTTTTTTTTTTTTGAGTGAGTGGTTTAGCATTTTTCTTTAGTTTTAAGAAATTGGTTTAATGGAAATGGACAACAATGGGTTTGCTAATGATTAATGTGAAAACAGTTCTGTACTGCAGGAGGATGAGTTTCACAGGCTAAGCAATTCCACAATACATCACCTCCTAGAGAAACTCGAGGTATTTGTTGCCATTGGCTTGGCTTGTTTGAAAAATCTTGCTATTTTTGCTTAATTTAAGTGTTTTAACCTGGTTTTCCACATACCCGTTTTAGAATAGAGGCTTAGAACTATATCAGGCCTTGATGTTTGAAATGGATTTACTGGTTGTATGTTGGTTTATAGATGCTGTTATCTAGATTTGTATAGTTTCTCTGATTGTCAAATGCGAATTGTTCCTCATGGATATTGTAGAGTGCGTAAAAGTTTTCTTTTATGTTAGTTATCTTACATTATCTTATGTTTTTGTGTTCTTTTATGACAATAAGCACTCACAAGCAATGTGGTTTTGATTGTCTTTGGTGCGCAGGAATATGGTGATAATGTTGAAATAGATGGCTTTGACGTAGACTATGGGGTGAGAGTGTGACTAATTCTTTTTTAGAATTGGCTTAATTTTTTAAGGCATTGCAATTGTTGTAACATTTATCGGGTGTGCATGTGGCAGAATGAGGTGTTAACCTTGAAACTCGGGGATCTGGGTATGTATGTGTTGAACAAACAAACACCAAATAGACAAATTTGGCTATCTTCCCCAGTGAGGTATGAGCTATACATCATTTTTCTGAACTATATATATCTGTTGTGTTTTGTAATCCTTATGAGCATTATTCTAACCTGGTATGCTTATATCCTTGAAGCTGTGTATGTTGAATTACATAATGTCACCATATCCTAGATTTTAGCTGAAGCAGCAGCAAATATAGAGTGGACATGCTCAAATTACATAATGCCTATCAATCTACCAAAAACTAGACTTTAATGATTGTTTGAAAAGATTCAGCTTAAATCTTTTGAAGGAAATTGATATGAGATCTTCATTGAGAATTATCCACAAATTGCTTTTACTGTACTATAAATCTACTTAATGCACTACAAATCGATTTATCACTTTTTTGACATGCTGTTAAAAATGATTGGGATCTATTGAAATTCGCTAAAATCGGGGTTTTTTTAAAGGTTAATTACCTTTAAACCCCCCCCCCCCTCTCAACTACTACTTATTTACACATCCGCACAAGTCGTGTAATGACTTGATTTCACAAGTCTTGTGGTGGGCCCCAGCCTTGTATTACTTATTTGTTCTCTTTTTCTCACCTAGCAGAAGTATTTTCTTTCCTTCACCATGAAGCATTTTGATCGACTACCATTAGTATATATGAGTTATAGTCATTTGGCCATTCAATAAGAAAGCAGCAGTGACTTCGTGAGAAGAGAGAGAAAGAGAGGCTTGAGAATGTTCTCATTTTTTGTATTCTCACAAGCTTGGTGTGTCTTACGGCACTAAGAGAATTTAGAGAATATTTTCTCTTTTTGTGTGATAGTGGGATTTGGGTATATTGAGGCTTTTAGGTTTGAGTGGTTTTCTTTGTACTCTATTTTTTTGATAGTGAATTTCCTTGGGTCGTCTCCACCAATGGATGTAGGTTTGTTAAGCCGAACCACTTAAATCTTGATGTTTTGTATGACTACGTTATTTTCTATTATGCTATTTTCTGCTTCATTCGGGTTCCTAGAATTATTTTATCTCAACACTACAAACTACCACTTGTCAAACTCTTCCACCTTAAACTACCAATCGTTGGCCAAAAACCCTTTCCATTAGGCCAACTCATTAAATCCGATGGCATCTTGGTCACGTGCATAACACATGTTTTTTAGTCAGAAAATGACCAAAGTACCCTCAAGTAAAAAAATACAAGAATAAAAAACTGAAACTAAAAAAAATAATAAAGAGAGAGAGAATAGGGGTGGTCGTCGAACCACCCTAGGTACTTGGGGGTATATTGGCACCCTCGATCACACGGGCCACCTCCAAGTGTGTTTCGGGGTGGTTCGGCCACCCTTTTTTTTTTTTTTGGAATTTTTAATTTGAGTTTTTTTTTTTTTGAATTTCTTAATTTTAAGGATATTAAGTAAATTTTGTTTCTAAACTCTAGATATTTTCATCATTTCACAACTAAAAAACGCACTTGTGTAGCACGTGATCAATATTCCGTCACTTTTAATGATCTTGACTAACGAAGGGGGTTTTTCGCCCGTGGTTGGTAGTTTAAGGCAGTTAACTGTGAGAGGTGGTAGTTTGTGGGGGCAATGTGTAAATGAGTGGTAGTTGAGGGAGGTTAAAGGTATTTAACCCCTTTTTAATTATCTTATGCTAGATTACCACTGAAAGTAATGTGTGGGTGTTTTTGGTACTTAAATGTATGTTTCTGCTGATTTATTGCCATAAACTTATTCTGCAAATTAATAGAATTTTGTGGTTTCACCAAGCATCAAGTTGAATATTTATTGTTTGATTTGAAACCCTAAGTTTCTAGAGACTTGGTATCCTCTTGTTTGATAGGTCTTATTTGCACCCATGAGTTGATCATTCCTTATTGTTACTTTAGAGCTAGGAATTTTTAATAAATTAGTTAAACAATCTGGGTGGTGGTTGAAATTTGTTCTGAATGATGGTGGCCACCTTTATCACTCAATTACTCTTTTGGGGCCTAGGACTAGTGCAAATTTCTTTGAACCTTTATCTTTTTTCAGACCTTGAAATTGATGAGGTGTGCATCATTGATGGATGAACTATAAAGTAGCAGTACATAGTTTGTTTACTTATCAAAAAAAAAAAGTTTGTTTATATGGTCATGTATTGTTTCTGTCGGTATAAATTAGTTAAACAATCTGGGTGGTGGTTGAAATTTGTTCTGCCTGATAGTGAGGCCATCTTTATCACTCAATTACTCTTGTGGGGCCTAGGACTAGTGGAAATTTCTGTGAGCCTGTATCTCCTGGCAGACCTTGAATTAATGAGGTGTGCGTCATTTATAGATGACCTATAAAGTAGCAGTACCTAGTTTGTTTATATGGTCATGTATTGTTTCTGTCATCTTTAAAAAATAGTTTGTTTATATGGTCATCTATTGTTTCTGTCATCTTTAAAAAATAGTTTGTTTATATGGTCATGTATTGTTTGTCATCTTTAAAAAATGCAGCTTAGAAGTTTTGAACCTTTTGCATTTTTTAACTGGGCAGGATCTATGGTATCAAAATCAAGTCATAAAATGACTTGTCATCTTCTCTCTCTCCTCATATTTTAACTTCTTTTCCTATTATAATCACTTTCGAAAGAAAAGCCAACTAGGTTGGAACTCGACATCCATGAGCATACTCCTAATGGAGTGGAGGCTTTTAGAATTAGACTCATCTTTGTGGAGGAAAGTTACAGGGAAAAAAATCTGTTTTGTTATTCCTCCCTAGGCAACTGGATTGGTTTGTATTCGGAATCTACCTTATCCTCCTAAGACTGGGGCTTCGACATTTGTTGTATGTGCACAAACCTTTAAGTTATTAGCTTGGAATGTACTTTCCCGTATAGGGATCCCATTGGATAGGAACACGCATTCCTCATGCATCAAGGAAGAGACTCCTCGCCAAACCTCATGTGCATGCATGGAAGAGGGGCAGGAGGGTTTACATTATCTAGACACATCTTTGATGCCTAAAGATTGTAGCTCTAAGATGTAAATGTGATTGCATATATTTGGCATGTTCTGCTTACAGATGAACACACGAAATGTTAACAATTCAAGATCCGGGCTTGCCACCAAATCTCTAGTTGTGATCAAATGGAGGATGTGAATAGGTCTTGCATAGATTATGTCTAAGAAAGTATAGCCCATGATCATTCAAAGCATTACTAAATCAGTGGTACATTAAAAAATTAGGCTTCACTGAAACTTTTACAGACCTCCAGGTTTTAGAATTACGATGTAACATGTTATACATTATAATTCAGCTCTACATTTTACAGCATGTGTTCAGACTTCAAATACCTTACCCCCCAACATTTGTCGCACTTTCAAGCTTTGTTCAATCCGAAAATAGTTAATGCTATCACAACTCAGTAAGTAATTAATTAATTCTATGGCTGATGAGATGAAGATCATACTTGCTAAAATATAAATCATCTCAGCAAAGAGAATCCAGCTTGACAAATTCTGCAACTCCGATCTCTTCTCCCTTACAAACTCTCTGATGCTCCCAAAATACTAAAACTGAGACCCCCAAACCTCTCTCTCTCTCTCACTTAAGTCTGCAGAGGATGATCTGATTACACAAACATACACACCAGCATTTTTGTACTCAGGATGTCTTATCTTCAATCCTGTGCGTGCTTTTGTGGTCCTGTATATAATTCACAACAAATTTGACATCGGATGTGCTTGTGATACCATCTAATGGGGTGCTAACTTTTCTTTCATTCTCTTTAGAAGCTTTTTGGGGGTTCTGCCTTCTTTGAAATATCATGAACAATTCCTGTAGGTTGATGGCCTTATCAAGAAAATATAGTAACAGTTAGAACATTTATTCGATCTAGAAATTAATCAACAAACTCTTCTTATTTAAGTGGCTGCCTTGCAACCTCGTGTCTTCCAACAAAAGAAGGGGGCTTAGGTGTGCGTTCCTTACTTGAAGTAATTGTACATACCATAATAGCATAACAAATTTAATTAAATATTAGGGAAAAATGCTCCAAACGTCTCTGAGATCACTTTTTATCAAATCGCTCCCTAAGATTTAAGTTTTATCAAATAGACTATTTTTAGAGTCAGGTTGAGTCAGATTATTCCAATGTTTAATTACTTAATTATTTCTTGTTGTACAAAAAAAAAAAGCTTTTGTGAATTTCCTATAGAAAGAGATTCTGCTTTCAATACTATCCAATATCCCTCCCAATATTTTACGAATTCGTTTCTTATCTGTCAGGAAGTGATTGAAAATTATGATTCATTTCTAGAGTTGGATGTGAAAGACATCTCTTGTTTAAAACCAATTGCTCTTTATCTATCAAAGGGGCATGCTTCATCATTTATAGGCCATGTCTGTTAATGCAGAAAATTTACCAATGAAACGTGAATATGGGACTAGACCCAGCATTCTATGTTATATGTGAGGTGT
Source organism: Corylus avellana (assembly GCF_901000735.1). Taxonomy (NCBI): domain Eukaryota; kingdom Viridiplantae; phylum Streptophyta; class Magnoliopsida; order Fagales; family Betulaceae; genus Corylus; species Corylus avellana. The sequence continues at coordinate 7,526,909 of NC_081545.1, read as the reverse complement.
CTACAATCTTTGTCTATGTTATTTGCACTATTAGGCTATTCATAATGGACTTCTTTAATGAAATTCCTTTCCTCTGTTTTTCTGAAATTCTCTTCTGCCATCTGAAAGACATGTTTTTCATGCAGTGGTCCCGCGAGGTTTGATTGGGATCGGAATGCTCAAACTTGGGTCTATAGGCGGAGCAAAGCAGATTTGCTGAATATGTTAGAAGGTGAGCTGGAGCGACTGTGTGGTGAACCCATCAGTCTTTCTTAGACTACAGCAAAAGCTGTGATGGGAAGTTTTGTTTCAGTTCTGATACTTTTTTAGCTTTTGCCTCCTTTGTGCTTATATTGGTTCTTCATTGATTTTTTAACAGAAAGTATAAATTTTATGGTAGATTTGTATGGACTGTTACTCTTTGTGTACTCAGGACTCAGGAGATCAGAAGAAGAAAAAAAGGACAAGTAATTAATAAAATAATAATAATAAATTAAGTACATAATGTAGCTACTTCCTTTTCAAAAAGCATCCTCATCATCTCATTCTTTCCTAAGCATTTTTTCATTTTGCCTTATTTTAAAAAATAAAATAAATCACTTTGTTTTAAGTATCAACAATTTGCTGTCTAATGAGCAAGGAAGAAGTATCAACAATTTTCTTTTATACGATTTGTTGTATCAAGTGCGAAGAGTTTGTATTTATTGATCATTCAATTGTTTAAAAAGAAAGAAATAATTGATCATTCAGTTAATTGGTTTTTTGTTCATCACCTACATGTAGTTGGGTTTCCATGGTGGAATCGAAAATACCAGATTGACCTCAAGATAACCCAGTCGTGGACTGTGGCAATCTTTTTATTTTTGTGGATCATCCATTTCAAATGAACTCTCATATCATTACAACAATGCCAAAAGTGGCTTTTGGGTGTATGTTGGATTGCTTTGAAGATGCTATGAGAGCAGCTGCAACCGCTCCCTTTGGCCGTCGAGTTTACCCCCAGTGAGTTCCGGTGCAACTACAACCACCACTTTGGTCAAAGGGATGGCTGCAACCACCCTGAACAACCCCATAAAAGCTACTTTTTATTTTTATAATTATTTTCTTTTGGGTTGTTGTAATGATTTGGTGTTCTTTCGGTGCACCATCCAAATCCCAAAACTTTTTATTCCCTGATCTTCTCTAGGATGTTTCCTATGTCTTTTCTAGTCACTCTCTCATAGCCCACAGCCCACATGTACTATTTAGATTATAAATTTGAGGGGCACGTACGTTTTAAAAGCAAGCAAACATCAAAATGGACAAGCACAGCATCTCTTGGTTTCCATGTATACAGAATAATAAATGAAGAAGAGAATACTAATTAAGTACACTGTAGAAGCATTTTTGCAAGTAAAAAAAAAAAACTAGAAAAATATTTTCAGTCCTACCAAATACTAAAAAATATTATTTTTTTTTTTCTTTCAAAAATCAGTTAAAAATAAATAAAAAATTATTAGTGTGAATTATTGACCCTCTCTATACTGAGAAGGTAGACGGAAATGGGTGCCTGCTTGACAACCTCTTAGGGGCTTGGAAAGCATATTTTTCAACTTCAAAATGATTATTATAGATAGAGTATCCCGTAAATATGATCCAGTCTATAGTCAAGCTTCAATTATTTTTTTGTGAAATGAGTGATTTTTTTTTTTCTTACTTTATATTAAAACAAGTTGACATTTATACCCAAAAATGACCAACATTTGGACACGTTTCTACTTTCTATACTGACCAAATAGTGCTAGTGTGTGAGGAGGCTGCTGCAAATTACAACCGTACAAGTTTCGTGTGGCTGCTCCAAATTACATCCGTATAAGTTTCATTCACTAATTTGCAATTACAGTTAAATAAATTATTTTTGTATGTTATTTTTATTATCGGTGAAAAGGCCTAGTCACTAAACGCAACCGCCTATGCGGTTAGTAAATTTTACTAACCGCCTTTACTAACCGCTCGATTAACGGTTAACCTCATCCTACTAACTGTTTTTTTAGGGCTTTTTTGTTTGGTTTTTTTTTTACTGGTTTTGAGAATTAGGATATTTTTTGGCTCACTTTAAACGTTTTGTTTTTTCTTTGCAGTGCCATTTTAGCATAAAAAATTGCTATATACAATAAATTGGGCTGAATTGCTACAAAAGGAGCCCAACAAAGAATTAAATACAACATACAAATAATTACCACTATACTACAAGGACTTATTGTCATATATATATATATATATATATATATATGACAATAATTGGCTAATTAACCATTTGGTGTCTCCCTGAGTAAGATTTTTTTTTTTTTTTTTGTCAAGTGAAATGGATATTTTTGTTCAAAATTTTGTTTTACTTATCTAGTGGTGTACATTATGCCATGTGGTGAATATGTAGTCACATTATTTTAAAAAAATTAGATGACATTATGTCGTTTATATAGTTAAATACAATAAAATAAAATCATCACCATAAAACAACAAAGATCTTTGCCCTTCACTTTCCAGTTGTTGCATTTCTTTATAAACATTTTTTTTTTAGGAATAACTTCACTTAAAACTCCTGAATTACTACCGTTTTGAAATGATCCTTTCAAATTTCAAAAACTTTCAATTTCATTCACTGAACTTTCAATTTGACGTAATTGACCCCTCGTCAATTTTTGCCATTAAACTCTAATGAAAACCACTAAAAAGACCAAATTATCCTCTCTCATTTTTATTATTTGAACTTAATGGTAAATTTAAAATTTTATAAAAATGGGAGGAATATAAAGGTCATTTTATCACTTTTAACGTCCAAAAAAATAAAAATTAACGAAGGGGTGTACATTGCATCAAATTGAAAGTTCATGGGTAAAATTAAGCTTTTTTTTAATTTGAAAATGCATTTTCAAAATGAGTGGTATTTCATGAGACTTAAGTGAAGTTTTATCTTTCTTTTAAATTGGTCCTAAAAAAAAAAAAAAAAAAAAAAAAAAAACTTAATTTATCAAATTGACATCTCTCATTAAAGTATGTATTTTATTTTATTATTTAAAATGTCAATTCAATTGAAAGAAATTCAGAAAACTTTATTCTTCAATTACTTGACGTAGCCCACTACTTCGAATGTGGTCATCAAAAAATAAAAATAAAATAATTTAAAGACCCCCTGCTTCGAATACGAACAATTTAAAGCCCTCCCAAAGCAACCAACGAACATTGGACCTTGTGAATTGGTCAGTAAAGAAATCAATAAAATCTCCATCACTATAGTCGGTGGAACATAAAAGAGAGAAATAATTGTTTGTACTTTCATCCTTTTATTTTGTAAAAGTATTATTAAATTTGTGGACCATATTTAAAACAAAACAAAAAAATCAAATATAAATTTACAAGAAATGATTTTTTTTTTTTTTTTTTTTATCATCTTTATTTTTAAAATTTAAAGAGGAATTAAATTTTATGGTATTAGAGCTGTAAATTTTTAATTTTTTATTGGATAAAGTCTACTTAACCTCTTCAAACTATTACTCTAATAATAATTTATTCCCTAAATTATCAACTGCGACTATTTATCCTCTAAACTACAAAAATAATGACAATATACCCCAACTTTTAACAAAATGACTAAATTACCCTTACTAAAATAAAAACAAAAATATTAAAATTTACTTTTTTTTTCAAAATTTTAAAAGTATTTTTGTCTTATTAAAAATTATATAGGGATAATTTTGTCACTTTGCTAGTATTTGAGGGTATATTATCATTGTTTTGGTAGTTTAAAGAATAAATTATAGCAATTGACAATTTGAGAAGTAAATTATGATTAAAATGATAGTTTGAAAGGATTAAATAGACTTTACCTAAATTATATTGTCACAATCAAAAGACATGAAATGATGGTCAACGGAATCCTAAGAAATTTGATGGTGAGGGAGATCCTCGGAACCGGTGGTTAAGAAATTTCAGAAAGCATACAACCAACCACCACCGCGAAACGACACCATCCCTCAAAACACTCAACGATTCTACACCACAAAACCCAACTCACTTGATCCCTTTGTTTTATTTATTTTCTCCCAAGCAATTATTTATTATTATTTTCAAACAAAAAGGTTTCTTTAATAACAACCCCCTTCAACAATACTCCAATTTAATACATTAATTAGACTGCGTTAGTGGCTCACAAGCCTCTGGCTCCGAGGAGCCATCCACAGCCATAATCTTTTCTCACGCATTTTTCTTTTCTTTCTAATTCTATTACGCATAAGTCGTAGCACAAGAGACAAGAGTTCATTTCCGAGATATTTAGAATTTTATATTCAATGCATGTACCCTTGATGTGATGTCCGAACATATTTCGTGCCAGATTATAATTCGTTTAGAACATAAGATTTTTTTTTTTTTTTTTTTTTTTTTTTTTAACTTTAATCAGTTGATTTTGTTTTGAATTAGCATAACGTATAAAAAATTGTTATATCTAAATGTTGTTTGTCAGGGTCGGAATGAGTCGAGACATTAATATAAAACTATAGGTTAATTACAACTCAATTCATTAGTTTAAACGAGTTACATCATTCAATTTATAACCCACTGATTTTGGGTTGGATTCGTGAGTCGTATTGAAATTGCCAACCTTGCAGAACATACAATTATATTTATTGACCATTGTGATTTGTAAAGGTCATGGCCAGTGGCAGAGCTAAAAAATTATTATTATTATTATTATGAGGGTCGAACTAAAAATATGAAAAGCACGGTTTAAAACAAATAATTTATTACAAAATATATACCAAACCATATTTTAATAAAGAAAAATGCTGACGTGACATGCTTAATACACCTTTAAATCAATCTTAATTAAAAAGAAATATGCTATGGCAAATGAATATGCTAAATAATGTAAAATATAGCATTTTAATTTCGAGTAATGCTATAAAGAGAATTAGTCTTCTATGAGTCCTAATGTGCCTTTTAAAATTATCATTTAAATTTAAAATCATCATTATTAAATTTTAATCTACTGTTAATTTTAAAAGCTATATCTTATTTGAAAGGACTCACTCTACTCCTCCTTTTATAGCATTACTCTTCAATTAATAAAATAACCAGCATGAAAAACTTTTATGGGGTTGTATACAAACCCATTTTTTTTATCCTCCGATAAGAGATTAACACCTCAACTTATTACAACTTAAAAAAACAGAAAACAAATTCACCAGATTATGTTAAAAAATTTACTTAAGTTTAAAAAATTTCACCTCAAATATATGGACGTGATCTATTATGTTTATTTTATTTTCTGAAGTAGTATATGTCTATCGCTCATTGAAGAACACAAAACAACAAATATGTGCCACATCCTGGCCCGTTGAAGCAGCTTTCAAAGCAAATTATAGAAGTATGCACACGTATGACGGTATGAGGACGTGACTTGAAGCGAAGCCGCGTTGAATGAGTTTTGCTACAAGAGAAGTGACCCACTAGCCTAGGCTGCCTAGCCTAAAACCACACGTTAGGACCATTGCCTTGCAAGAGAGAGAGAGAGAGAGAGAGAGAGAGAGAGCAAATGTGTGGCGCTGGCGAAAGAAATAAGCAAAAGCAAGGAAAAACCACCAACAAAGCAGCAGCTGGTTTTGGAAGATGACATGACGTGAGGTTGGTGGTGGATTGGTTCAATATTCGTGAGGCTATTGGCCATGACACGCACCCTCACCCTCTTCAAAGCCAACCACATAATAACATTTCTTCTACTCTTCTAGTTCTAGAGGTCCCCATCATCCACCGCGCCCTGATCCTCCCTATACACCCCTTTACACTAGCGTGCCTCAACCTCATCCACCCCATTTTCTGCCACTTCTGAGACTGCTAAATCACACCACCTCCATCATGTGTGCCCATTTATGTTCACCCATTTATGGTATATCCTCGTGTTCTTTCTCTGTGTGGCTAACTCCCCTTCTCACCCTATTCAAAATTACGCCAACCCACACCAAAAGAGAACCCATTTCTATCTATTTTAATCTTCAACATTATAAATTAATCGTAAAATAAAAAATCACGTGGACTAAATTCTTGAAAATTTCCGCTAAACAATGCCCATGAAATTTGACATATAGATCTCCATTAAATAGAGGAAATGTGAAATCTAATAGAGAATCCATATGAATGCCAATACAAGGTACTTTTTCAAGACATAAAAATTCTTTGCTAAACTCGGATACCACCCTTAAACAAGGAAAATAAGAGAGAACCATAATCTCCATCCTCTAAATTAGTAGTACAAATTAAGTAACGGGGAACAGCTAATACTTTTGTTAGAAGGAGGGGGTCAAATTATGAAAATATCTACCACAAGCTACCTCAAATCGTACGGCTAAGAGAATCCGAGGGAAACAAATCAAGGGCTTTTAGATTTAGATCCCTCTCTCGGTTCACGGAGATCTCGCCGATTATATCTTTTGAACGACATAATGGTCGCCGAAGAAGATGCCGAACCGTCATAAAGTTGAACCGGCCGGTCCGGTTCGGTCCTCTGGTTCTTCCAAGGCCTCGATGAGTCAGTCGAAGTCGCCTCCCAGTCATCCGCCTGAGCCGTCAAAGCCGCACCGCCCGATGAACGGCCGAGATCGTCCTTCTATATTGAACCAAAACAATAAAGGAAAATAAAATAAATCTGACCTCTCATTTCGATTTTTTTTTTTTTAAAAAAAAAAAAAATTAAAACAAAAGGCAGTAACTGACCTGAGGGCTTCGAAGATCTGAGCCATTCTGACGCATTCGCTTCAACGAAGAGACTCTAACCGGTTCCTCTTCGCTGCTCGAGCAACTCGCCGATGGCGGAGGCGTCGTCGTAGACCACGGCACCACCTGATTATCCCCCTCCTCCTCCTCCTCCTCTTCCTCTTCCTCCTCACCACCACCATCATCATCGTCGTCGTCGTCGACCACATCATCTACATCATGATCATCATCATCTTCATCGTCGTCGTATTCGTCATCATCATTGCCTCCTTGGCTCTCTCTCACTTCTTCTTTGTTTCCGACGCAGCGCTCGCAGACGGAGACCGTATGGCCGAGCTTGGCGCCGGCAGCCTTCCAGGGAGTTTGGGACTGGCACGCGTGGCAGAGAAGGGTCCGGGAGTGGCGAGCCACAAGGAAATTGGCTCCGTGGACCTTGGCATCGCAGTCCCAGCACAGGCTCGCCTGGTCCGACTCGCAATAGGCCCGGGCCTGGAGCTTGCACAGCTCGCACTTCTTCATATTTCTCTCTCTCTCTCTCTCTTTTTCTCTTTTACTCTAAGGGAATTTTCTCTCTCTAGTTTCTCTCTCTTCTGCGATACATGGATGTATGGGTGAGATCGAAGGAGGGGAAGAAAAAAGAAGAGGAGCAAGTTGCAGTCCTTATAGGTACAAGTACAACCCTATATTTGCTTCAAATCACGAATTTACCTCCCTCGGCTTTTCTTGTGCTGTTGTCTTCGTGTTTTGTCTTTTTTAAGCCCAAACTTATCCCTTCAGCTCTTTTTTACAGCTCTCTTTTACCATATTCACTTTTTTTTTTTTTTGGGGGTCATATATAGAAGATTTATTTAAATTAAATTTTCTAAATTTAATGGCATATATTCTGTTAAATGAACTGAAATAAAAAAAAATTATAAATATGAAATAAAGCATCTCCGTTACATTTAAAGCAGAAAGAATCCTATTTTGAATTTATTAACAGTGAGTGAGTCAAATCAATATTCATCATTTTTATTATATTTTAAAAGTGATAAATATTAATTAAAACAGATAAATTAAAAGAGAGAGGAAAAAAAATTATGTATATATGCAATGGTGTGGTTGAAGGGTATAAGTGACATTTGGAGCTGAAAAAGAAAGCTCCAGACCTAGGGGTTCTGGTTGAGAACTCCATCATTAACCATTCCTAGGATGTGGTGTCCTAAACTGCCAGGTGTCGGATCGTGAGGGAACAAGAAGCTTCTGTGGTCTACATATATACCGTTCGTTTGGTTTTGCTTCCCTTGGTTCGTGCAGGATATTTTTCTGGTTCGATGTGGGCGTGTCATCTACGTGGCACAGAAGATAGCGCCGAGATCTGATTCGCTTACGTGGCTTGATTTGCTTCAGGGAGATTTGGCCACATGGGCTGCAACTGATTTGGGGTATACGACGTGTACAAAGGGCCCCCACGAGATTTCAATTATTTTCTCCTTGTGTTTTCGGCCCACGCGCTCGCAGTGTTGGTGCAATACACGTCCCCTTGTTAATTGAGCCAGCATTGAATGTAAATAGGAGAAAAGATAACTTAAAAGTTGATTTATGACCCAGCATTAAGAATTGATGGAAGACACCCAAAGATCAGTAAAATTGAGGGGATTTATTTCATCACACTGATTGATCAGTAAAATTGAGGGGATTTATTTCATCACACTGATTGAACTTTATAAATCTTGTTAGACAGTTGTCACTCCAGTAGCCCTTTAATCATAATCCCTGCAAAAAATAAAATAGGATCATTAGTACACCGTTCCACTCTCGATGCTTAAGTTAAAAATAATAATAGTGATAAATAGTAATCAGAAAGCAATAATTAGAATGTAAGTAATAGAATATAGAGACTAAAAAATTTTATAAAAAGAATCATTTAACAAGCTGTCTACTCTATTTTAAATTGAATTTTGATTAACAAAGCTCTATAAATATCAAGTGCCGAAAGGTGAAAATTATTTAGTTTTAAAATTTTATATATTTATTTTCATTCCCTCTCTTATTTATCAAGAACAGAAAAATAATTAAAAAAAAATAAGAAAATAATAATATTTAACTAAAGTAGAGGAAAGTATAGTGGATTTGATATTTGGTTCATTTTAAAAGTGGCTCTTCAAATTTAAAAGTGAATTTTTTTCTTTAAATTTAACTTTTATTTAGAGAGCTCATTATAGATGCTCTTATATGGTATAGTTCTCATACTTTTATAGCTGGGCTGGATCGAGTGTCATAGGAGGGCTCTCGTTAAGAGTATGTTTGGAATTGTGTTTGAAAAATAGAATTTTTACGTCAAAAAACATTTTTGGTAAACATTTCATTTTTAAATTTTTTTGGCCAAAAGTACGTTCTGACTATTTTTATAGTAAAAAAGGTCAAAAAAAAAAAAAAAAAATTGAAGTAAAAAATTGATACTACTTTTTTAGTACTAAAAATACATTTAAGCTCTGAAACGCAATCACAATCGGACTCAAACTCTCATAGAATATCACATCTTTATTTTTTGGTTTGATTTTGATTTCGGTGGATCTTCTATAACTGCTTTTCAAAAGTTGATTAGTATCTTATAGGATCAGGTTTGCTTAGTGATAGAATTGGGATAGAACTCTTTTATCTGCTGGACTGGAGTTTGAATTGCATGTGCCTTAACCGTTGAATGACACGACATAATTATTTCCTGTATCTAGTTCGGCCTGGAGGCTATCCTGGACAATTCCAAGCCTTTTTCTATATGGGCTTGGGTCTCAGTGGTAGCCTGATAGGTGAGGTTGAATTCGGTGGGCCTTTCTAGGGCTCACTCCAATAGCAGCCCAACTGGAATTAGTTAAGGTGGGCCTTTCCAAGGTTCACTCCCGTAGTCTGCAATTTTCTTAGATCACAGTAGATTTTGATCATTTTCTTCATACAAAACTCTTTAACTTATAGACGTGTCAATGATTGGAAAGCAAAATTCCTCTCACAAGCAGGGAAGGAGATTCTGATTAAAGCAGTGATACAAGCGATACCTGCTTACAGTATGAGTATCTTTTTGCTGCCCAAAACACTATGCAGTGAGCTGAATGGAATCATGCAGAAGTTTTGGTGGGGGCACAAGGATAATGTGAAGAAGATACACTGGATGAGCTGGGAGAAAATGGGGAGATCAAAAGCTAAAGGAGGTATGGGATTTAGAGACTTAAGTTGCTTTAATATGGCCCTTCTAGCCAAGCAAGGGTGGAGGATTATACAAAATCCCGATAGCCTGGTGGGGAGCATTTTAAAGGCCAAATACTTTAGCCGAAGCTCTCTATTGGAAGCAAAAATTGGTAGCAGGCCGTCCTTTGCGTGGAGAAGTTAATTGGCTGCTACTGCTCTGTTGAGGGAAGGGATGATTTGGCGGATAGGGAACGGGCAAAGTGTCAAAATCTGGGGGTCCAAATGGATTCCTAAGCAAATCTCCTTTACAGTTCAGTCTCCATGCTCATCTTTAGAAAGTAATGAAAAAGTAGCAACCCTAATAGACCCACATTCAAGGGGCTGGAATGTTCCTTTGATACAATCAATTTTTGAGAGAGAAGAGGCAGAAGTTATATGCAATATCCCTCTCAATAGATTTGACCGTCCAGATAAAATGGTCTGGAGAGCAACGCCATCGGGAATATTTACCGTCAGAAGCGCCTATTTTTTGGAGCAAGAAAGAATTCAAGGTGAGAGAGGTGCGAGTTCAGAAGGGAACGGCTGGGATTTTTTCTGGAAGTTGATTTGGGGCCTTCCAATCCCAAATTCCACGAAAGTTTTCCTCTGGAGGGCGTGTAGCAATCTGCTACCAACCAGAGATAATCTTCAGCGGAGGGGAATGGACCTGCAGGTGGGGTGTTTTCTGTGCAGTCAAGAAACCGAAACTATAGTTCACGTGTTGTGGGAGTGTCCAGCTGCACGGGATGTATGGGGGGTGTGTGACAGAAAAATCCAGAAAATGGGAGTTGTGGGTACAGATTTTAGAGAGGTATTGGTGATGCTTTCAGAAAGATGTAGCTCTGAAGAGATGGGTTTAATTGCAACTATCGCCCGAAGCATTTGGAAAAGGAGAAATAATGTCTTGCATGGAGGTATTTTTACACACCCAAACCGGTTGGCCTATGAAGCAAAGGAGACCCACGAGATTTTCCTGGAAGCGAACCAAAATCAGGACCGGTCAAATGAAGTTTTAAGTGAAGCAGGTGTGGAGTTGGAAGTCTGGAGGTGTTCGCCACTTGGTTTCTACAAAATTAATTGGGATGTCGGTATGGATGAGAGGAATAATCGGCTGGGTGTTGGGGTGATTATAAGGGATTCATATGGAGAGGTCATCGCAGCAAGGAGCTTGACAATTCAGACCAAACAAAAACTAGTTATAGGGGAAGCCATGGGAGCAGTTTATGCAGCAGAGCTTGGACGTGACATAGGTGTTTAAGATGTAATTTTGGAAGGGGATTCTCTGATCGTGGTTAATGCGCTTCAGGCTATGACTGAGGATTTAAGTCCTTACGGACACCTAATAGCTGATGCTAGAATGCTTCTACGACATTTTCGAACGGCTCAAGTCAGACATGTGAAGAGAAATTCTAATAAAGCTGCACACGGTTTAGCTAGAGAAGCAGTTAGAAAGTGTATTGATAATATATGGATGGAGGAGACACCCTCATGTATTTCTAATATACTTGCTCTAGAGCGTGCAGCTCTTGTAATTTAGAGTTTTTGAAACTCTGGATTTTCTCATTAATGATGAATTCTCAATGATTTTTACAAAAAAAAAAAAAAAAACTCTTTAACTTATAACTACACTCAACCTCCTAATAAAGGAAAGAAAAATATCCTAAAGTTTAATATAACTAAAGAAAGGAAAAATATAACATATATGAAAGGGTTTTAATGCTTGAATGCATCTAAATTTGGTAACGAAATCGAATCATGTTGCTGAGTAATGATATAAGGGGAATTAAAGTCCTTTTTGAGTTCTCCCCAATGCGATGTGCCTTTTAAAATCACCAATATATCAAAATTCAATAATGATCATCTCAAATTTAATGCTGATTTTAAAAGACACATCACACTTAAGAGAAGTCTAGTCTTTTTTATACCATTACTCTCATGTTGCTTGCCAAAATAGTTCTACTACAACCCCAGCGCACGAGCGCTAGTTCGTGCAGTTCCTCGAGCACATCGTCAAGCGGATTGTGTTGTAACTCTGTTTCTCTTGCATCAAAATCCTTCTCACATTAACATGTGAGAGGTATGTTTATATCTACACACCATTTGATAGAGATTTACAAGCAAAGATTACAAAAGATAAGATATAGTTAACTAATGCTACAAGTGTGGAGAACCATGGTTGGGCCTGAGTTGACGGTAATTATTAGAATCCGTAGAATTCGGAGGGTATTCCTTATAACTAAGTTGGATTGAATGACCTTTTTCAAATTCAATCTATCAAACTAATATATGTTTATAGATATTTTTTTCCTACTAAACAAACTTAAATACTTAATGATCCGCAAGAAAACTTCGCTCATAGGCACCAGGCTGGCACCACGGGTGTCAGGCTGAGGTTTGAGATAATGAGATAATAAATGTTTTTTGTGATTAAAAATGGATTAAAAAGTGAAAAGCTATACTCATTATACCAGCTAATTAAGAAGCTCAATTGGAAGAGTTTCATTTCAAGCATACCAAGGAAAAAACCTCTAGTCTAGTGGCAGTCTTAGCCAAGCATGGGCTATATATATATATATATTTTGTTATGGGCTTCTAATATTTCTTCTTCTAGCCAAGAAGCTCTAAGTTTATAAAGGTGATTGAGGCCCAAAGTGCAGCACCAGTACTCGACCTAAGGCCCTGAAGGAGGTTTTGCTTTTGGTTAGAATTCAAAGAAGAAAAGGCCACTTCCTTATTGTATATCTCATATTTTGTTATGGGCTTCTAATATTTCTTCTTCCAGCCAAGAAGATCTAAATTTGTTAAGGTGTTTGAGGCCCAAAGTGCAGCACCAGTGCTCGACCTAAGGCCCTGAAGGAGGTTTTGCTTTTGGTTATAATTCAAAGAAGAAAAGGGCACTTCCTTATTGTAAATCTCATTCTTCCAAATCCTTCAGCAAACAATCTCACATTAGAGAACAATTGTGACTATGCTATTGGAAAGGTAAACTGTACTTACACTCTATGATGCCAATTACATAAAATTTTTATAAAAAAGATTTAATAGCTCTGTTTGTTTGTTTGTTTATGCTTTTTAAATGATATTTTGTTTTTTGAAGTATTTCTTAATATTATTGTTTTGAAAGAGAGAATAAAAAGAAGAACGAAAAAAAAGAGTTGGGCAAACAAGTTAGTGCTCTACAACAAAGAGCTACGAAATTTGAAACAAAACGTCGACAGCAGGGTTCGAACCTGCGCGGGCGAAGCCCAACAGATTTCAAGTCTGTCTCCTTAACCACTCGGACATATCGACACTGTTGAACTTCAGTTCTCCTAAATAATTATTTACTGCATGATATTTCCTTTTCAGAATTTTAGAGCAACTTACGTTAAATATCACTAATTAGTAATTAGTGCTGTAATTAAGTTGAATTGACATAAGTATAAAAATTTTTAAGATTGGCTTATTTGATTTTGTTTAAACACGAGCAAATCTTTAGTTTGTCTCTGAGATTGATTATATGTTAAGTTTGGTTATTTTTTCTTTGAAACAAGCTATAGCTTCTGTAGGAATTGCTTGATTAATTTTTTTTTTTTTTTCTTATATAAAGTAAATATCATCTTAAAAAGGGATCTTAAAAATTTATCTGTAAACGATCCGTACTAATTAGTAGTCAATTATCATTTGAGTTAATTAAGTTATACAACATTTTCTATTTATGAATTTATAAAAATTAAGTTCACCAACCTCGTATTTATAACAAGTCATATATACAACACTATAAAATTAATAAAAATGAAGTTTTACAAATTTATAAAAGCTTATATGTATAAATCAAATCTAGTTATACTATATATACTATCTCTTTTTTTTTCTTTTTTTTTTTTAATCTAAAAGAACATTGACACGACTTCATCCTTACCCCTGTTCAAAAAAAAAAAAAAAAAAAAAGTGTAGAAAATTTAAATTTTTGAGAGCCTCTCACAAAAATTTAAAGTAAAAGAAAAAGTGTAGGGGCATAAATCAATTTGCTCAAAACTTTCATTAGAAATTAAATTTTTTATACCCAAAAAAATAAAAAAAATTTAAACAGTTTGTAGGGACCACACCCCCTACAGGCTACAGGCCAACATGTGGCTCCGCCACCAGGTCAAAGAAGAAGGACGCGAAGGTCGTTTTTCAAAAAATTAAGATGGCTGTGGAATCATTTGTTATATTTCTTCTTAGAAAAAGATAGAATTAAAGAGGGAGACTACCTTGACGTTTACTTGCCAATTTGTCATTTCAATTAAAACTATATATTTATTGGAAAACTTCAAGTACTCTTCTCAAACTATCATTTAAATAAACGTATTCCTAAAGCCAGCAAAAAGAAAAAAAATAAAATAAAATCGCAGATTTAAAAACGTCATGTTTATCCATTCACTCGAATGTAGAGTGTAGGTAGATGTACATCTCATGTGGGTCTAGCAATTACGGTTGGCATGCAAATTTTGGAAGAGGCCATCTTTTAGTCTTCAAAGACCATCTTTTTCTAATGGAAGAGACCATTAGAAAAAAAAAAATTAGAAAAAAAAAGACCATTAACTCTTTTAAGTCGTTGGGGTGGAAAATAAGATTATTGGAAGAGGCCACGGAGTCATAATAATATGTTCCTTCTTGGAAGGAGATGATGATGAGGACAAGAATTAAAGTTTAAAGACCTTGACCATTGCCTATTCCGCCACCCACATACTCCCTCACCAAGTGGATACAAATTAATTGCTGCGCTTTGGAGTTGCTGGATCCAAGAGTCCCAGAAAGATTCGATGCATTAACAAGCTTAGAAATATGCCAACCCATGCATTGTAAATTGCATCAAATTCGATCATAAAAATTACCCAGTTTACCAAACAAAAACGAGCAGAACAAAACAGAGGCCACTTTACAAAATTCCACATAATCTTTTTTATATGTTCTAAGAAGTACTAGAGGGGATGGAAGTCTAGCTGGTTATTCCTTGGACCATTTAAAAAGGTACAGTGGACAATCTTGGATGACCTTCACAAGCATTCAGCTTACTCTAAGAAATTGGTTTTTTTTTAAAGCAAGAAATGACCAAAAAGTGCTTAATCTTCTAGAATTACATGCCAGCTAAAAATTAAAAAGAGAAGTGCTATACATCATCATCTCATTCTTCTACCATCTTTTAACTTTTTAAAATTATCATTGGATATGTGGGATCCATGTATAAGACCCATATAACAAATTCAATGGTAATGTTCAAAAGTGGGAGAATGAGAAAAAAATCAGAAGATAAAATAAAGTAGTTTTCAAATTGAGAAGTTTACTGTGTTAATCCCAAGGTAAATTATTACTATAGCAAAATATGTATTTTGGATATGTAGAAGATGAACACTTAGATGTGATGTTTATCTCATATTAGTTAAATTTACAGAATTTGGGGGTTGTGGAGCATTTAATGGAGATGCTCTTAGATTAAAGTTAGTTTCAACCTTAGCACTGTGGTTCCAATCTTTAAAATTTAGTCAAATTTTAGCTAGAAAATTTATTTATTCTATTTTAACTAGAAAATTATTATTATTATTTTAACAAAACCACTTCAAATCCATTTGAGAGGAGAGAATGGAGAACCACAAAAAAAAAAAAAATTGTTGAGTATTACATAACTCAACATAAAGTTTCTCCAAATTAAAAGCAGGATGTAGTATTCTCTTTTATGAGTTTTCACTACAATGGTAGCTAAATTAGTCAATTTGGCTAGCCAAACGTGAATGTTGTATAAGCTGTGGCGAAAAGTATTCACACGGTCAGACATTGCCTAACCTTCACCGTGTTCTCAGGGGCGAAACCACCTTATGCTTTGGGGGGGCCCAAGGCATAAGGTGGTCGCCGAAAAAATAAATTTTTAAAATATATATATGTATTTGTTATAAAATAAATCTTCAAAATTTGAATTTTGCCCCCTTGAATTTTTTTTTTTTGTAAACTTCGCACCCTCAAATTAAAAGTTCTAATTTCGCCCCTGCAGTTGTTCTAGTATATAAATTATTCAAATGGGATCTCACTTTACCAAGTTCTTCGAGAATATATATATTGAGTTGAATGCTGATTAAGACTGGTTCCTATTACAATATTGAGTTTGTTAAGAATATTACTTGTTATTTACTTCTTTAGGTATTATTAGTCTACTAAGTTTATCTTTTCTTATTCTACTAGGTTTACCTTTTCTTAATCTATTAGGTTACTTGCCTCTCTATAAATAGAGGCCTCTGTATTCATTATTATTATAAGACTCAATACAATGTAGTCCATTATATGCTTCCACTTTCTCTCTCTTCTCTCTCTCTTTCTTTCGCTTCTAATATATTATCCAATATATTTAACATGGTATCAGAGCCACTTTTCTATGGCCTTCAATAATTGTCTTTTATGGTGTTTTCTTTTTTACGAATTTCAGTCTTGTTGCCCTACATCACGAGCCGCTCAAAATTTCTGTTGTCCATAGTGTCAAAATCGCCGCAGCCCTTGCAGGAGCTCAACGCTTCTGCCGCCGATGATAGTTCAGACGCCGCCAAGTATAGATCCAAAGAGATTTGAAGCGTCCAGGCTTCCGAGCGCTCACACGCGCAACTAGAAGGTTCTATCTGTTAGTAAACGCGTCTCCACGCGCATCCTAAGGGTTCCTCGGCACACCGGCAAGACTCGCCTAAGAAATTGTTCGTTCCTTTTCGGGCCTCTACAAAGCTCCGATCACAACAACAGTACTGCCAATCGACAGATCAGAGCAAGAAGAGTCCAGATCTGTCGAGATCTCAGCCAAAGACATTTTGACGCGCCTACACGCGTCGCCAATAGCTGCTGCCTCTTCCTCCACGCGTCGCCGTAGCTCCCCTACTAGCCGCCACTTCCACTCGATCAACCTCGTTGCCGGACCATTCAATAGATCGGCTGCCGACCGTCGTAAATCCATCGAGCACGCGGCTAGAAGACTTTGGACTCGCCCCCACGCGCTGTAGGAATTCTCTGCGCGTGGGCCTCATGCGCCCAAGTGCGGTTACCGATGAGGCGCGTGTACCTCACGCGCAAAATGTGTTCCCTCTCCTGCCAGCGACGTGTCAATCCCTCAGATTGCCACGTCAACCCTAGTCCATGTCAGCCCTAAGTCGTGTCATCCAGTGCCACGCCAGCAAATCTGCCACGTCAGTAGTGCCACATTAGCAACTGCCACATCATCCTTTACCACATCATCACTTTGTCCATGTCAGCGGATCTGCCACGTCATCACCTTTCAAGGTTGACTTTTCCTTCGTTGACCGTTGACTTTGACTTTGACCACTGAAAAAAAGTTGACCAGGTGTTTCATACTCAATTTTTCGTCCTGATTTCAAATTTGTGGTCTATTTTTGCTTTTGGCATCTCTATATGGCAGAAAACAAGATTCTTCTCCAAATTTAGGCGTTTGTTTTATGCGGTTCAAGTTGGTTCATGCTTGTTCAATTCGGTTCCATAGCCTTTTCTTTGGCGCAGTTCAATCCGATTCATTCTTCTTGCGGTAGGCACTCTCAGGTCAGACCAATCTTTCCTCAGGTCCATGGGTTTTCGGGCCAAAGAAGCCCTTTCAACCGGCCCACTTATGCCTTGTCAAATGCCGCCATCGCCGGTCACTGCAGCCTCTACTAGGCCATTGATCCATTACTAATGAGAATTTTTTGGGTCAGACCTTTCAACAGTCCAAGGGTTTGAGGCATGATTAGCCTCTTCAACCGGCTATTTTTCTCCCTACTTAGCTCAGTCGGCCAGGCGAGACGGTCTACTAGTTAGATGGGTCAGACTTTAGTTCAGCCGACAAGGCGAGACGGTCCAAGGGTTTCAGGCATGATTAGCCTCTTCAACCGGCCCTGCTTATCTCAGCTGACTAGGCAAGGTGGTCTACTAGTTAGAATTTTTTTGGGACAGACTTTAGCTCAGGCGAGACGGTCCAAAGGTTACGGGCCAAACAAGCCCCTTTTAACCGAACCTACTTTTCTCAGCCGACCAGGCGAGCTTCTTCATTACTAGTATATGGTTTTACCACCAAGTGAACCAAGCTCCAGCTTAAATGCATTGCTCAAAT
This sequence comes from Corylus avellana, assembly GCF_901000735.1. Classification (NCBI taxonomy): domain Eukaryota; kingdom Viridiplantae; phylum Streptophyta; class Magnoliopsida; order Fagales; family Betulaceae; genus Corylus; species Corylus avellana. The sequence continues at coordinate 7,508,887 of NC_081545.1, read as the reverse complement.
TCAGGCAGAATCCACCGGTCTCTAACAACTTTTATGGCGTTACTTCGGCAATTGTTTTGGCACAAGCAGCTTTTTCGGCGAATTCCTTTTTCTTTCCCTTTTCGTTTATCCAAACTCAAGTTTACATATTGAGTTTGAGGGGGGATGTTAAGAATATTACTTGTTATTTACTTCTTTAGGTATTATTAGTCTACTAGGTTTACCTTTTCTTATTCTACTAGGTTTACCTTTCCTTAATCTATTAAGTTACTTGCCTCTCTATAAATAGAGGCCTCTGTATTCATTATTATTATAAGACTCAATAAAATGTAGTCCATTATATGCTTCCGCTCTCTCTCTCTCTCTTTCTTCTGCTTCTAATATATTATCCAATATATTTAACAGAGTTGAATCAACTTTCAACTTTATTTTGATTTTATAGCTTATATCTTTCAGGATTTAGACAGCTGTAAGGAGGCTGGAGGCCTTAAAAGTAAAATCCATCAATCTTTCTAGTTCTAGGGATTTTGATTAAGTTGGAAAATCTTCATCAGTTGCGACTTAATGAACCAACTTAACCCACACTCAACAAGGAAATACAATCAACGTAACACCAACGGCTCCTTTGCAATACCTGATTGGACCGTTCTTATATCTTTCTCAAAAGAGAGGCAAAGGACAACCCACATTTCAAATCCTGGTGGAAAGCAAAGCCATCGGGGGCCATTGGAAAAGAAAAAAATGGACCTCCCTTTGTTTTTTCTCTGGCTAAGAAGATAAATCCGAAGACCTTGACCTGGTCACAAATTTACCTTAAAATGGCTGAGTTATATATATATATATATATATATATATATATATATATATATATATCACTGTCCTTTTAACTATGAGGAAAATATTTGGTATTATAGGTTTTACGATATAATTTTTTACAAGTTAGTAATAGTTCACATATTATGAAAGAGTAATTTTAATGTTAAAAATTATATTTTATCTCGCAACAATCACATCATTATATTGATATAGTTGTTAAAAAATAAATAAAAAAAACTAAAGATTAGTTGAAACAATCACATCAATATTATTATGAAAAAGTAAGTTATATAATATTATATTTGAGTTGATTAAGTTATATAATATTTTCTATTTATGAATTTATAAAAATTAAGTTCACCAATTTCGTATTTATAACAAATCATATATACAACACTAAAAAATTAATAAAAATGAAGTTTTACAAATTTATAAAAGCTTAGATGTATAAATCAAATCTACTTATATATATAAATCTCCATCTCTTTTTAGCACTAACTTAGTAAACATGGTAAGCATTTATTCTTTCATACAATGACGTTTATATTAATTTCATCGTTAAAAAGCTTTCTTACTTAGTGAGCAGTTTTAGGTCAAACCGTCAGAGAAGAAGGCGCAGAGGACGTTTTTGAAAAAAGATTGCCGTGTATTCCTTCTTAGAAAGAGAGAGAATTAAAGAGGGGGAGACGACCTTGACCTTTACTTGCCAGCTTGTCATTTTAATTAAAATTATATATTTATTGGAAAACTTCACATATTATGCTCAAACTATTATTTAAATTACTAAAAAATTATCAATATCCTTCCAAAGCCAGCAAAAAATATCGCAATTTTTTTTACGTTTGATTAATAGATTTCTTTTTGTTGTCTCTGCTTGTAGACATACTTCACATAGAATAAATTATTTAGCGTTAATTATTTAATGATATATTGCAAAACACATGCAGATTTAGAAACGTCATATTTATTCATTCAGTCGAATGTAGAGTGTAGGTAGATGTACATCTCATGTGGGGCTAGCAAGTACGGTTGGCATGCAGATTTTGAAAGAGGCCATCTTTAGCCTTCGAAGGCCAATAACTTATTTAAGTACGTGGGGATCGAGATTTTTTAGATTTTTTTTTTTCTTTTAATTTGAGATTTTTAAATTTATAAATCTCAATCATTTATTTTACTTAAACACGCGTCTAAAATAAGTCATGTTTCAGCATTTAATGAGGGTAGCTTCCTCATTAAATTAACTTCTTGAATGCTGAAATATGACTTATTTTAGACCTTTAAATGAGATGAACAGCTGAGATTTATGATTTTAAGAATTTCAAATTTAAAGAGAATTCTAAGAAATCTCAATCCGAAAAACAAAATGCAGTTGCCGCTCTTCATGTGGATTTTGGAAAGCCACGGAATCACAATAATATGTTCCTTCTTGGAAGGAGATGAGGACAAGTATTAAAGTTGAAAGACATTGACCATTCCCTATATCTAGAGGTGTCAAAAATTATCGGGAAACTAGAACCGAGAATCAGGGACCCAGTTTTGGTTTGAAAAAAATCAAAAACTGGGTACCCCGGTTCTGGTATCCGGTTTTTGAGACCCGATTTTTACTGGGTTACCGGAACCGTAAGTATATATATATATATATATATATATATATAGACCCTTGGCCTAGCCCTCAGCACCTACATCAAGGCAGCAAAGAGATCGGAACTCTTATGGCTCTGATACCAAATGGGGGGAGGGGTGGAAGCGCAGTATGCATAATATAGATGCAGGGATGAGGGGAGGTGATAATAAAATGCAGAAAATAAGCAATTATAAATCAAAGCAATAGAACCGTCCAAAGTGGCGTTATGACAATTGTATAATCAAAATAAACAACTAAAATTAAAAGCAGTTGATAAAATTAACTCAGAAAAATAATAATCGTTATAGATTATAAAACCTTTACAGAAGTAAGCGTTAGAACTTACTGAAGTAAGGGACAGGGAAGAGAGGATACAAGAAGAGAGGGGAATGGCTAGAGTTTCTGAGGAGGGTAGAGTCGCTCAAAAAACCTCTGCCTTACAATGGGGGAGGGGAGCCCGTTATATACGCTGAGCATAAACAATAAATTACAATCATGAGCCACGTTAATGCGGTCAAAAGAAAACAGTAGAGGCGCGTCTGGCGCCAGTCTGAACAGAGAAAGTAATCAATTTGAAACAGTAGCTGTCGGCACTGTAGTGTCGGCAGACAAATCTTGAACAGTGAGTGAACAGTGCATCTGAACAGTAATCCTGCGCGTGTCGTCCGGACATGAACAGTAAAAGTGAACAGTGATTTTTCACAGTAACTCCAAATAGTAATGAACAGTGATCCGTCTAAGATCAAGGAGAACCGGAACCAAAATTTTGAAAACCAGCCGTTATGAGCTAGCTCTGTCAATCTGGATAAAACTGGCCGTTAAGGAGCCAATCTTTGGAAAACCTGAGAAAACTAGCCGTTTGAGAGGCTAGATAAAAACTGAAATCTGAGGGCCGTTTATGAGCCCAAGTATTCACATGTCTTCAACCCCTGGATAGGGATAGTAGTTTTGTGAGTCTTCAAAATAAGGAGGAATCTGAATAGGCTTTTCGGCAGATGGTTTAGACGTCTCATCTTCTTCATCGTCCAAGTTATCCAGGGCAGCAAGTAGGGCTTCAATCATTTCTTTCTTCTTGGAAGAATTCTTCTTTGAAGAACTTGAAGAGGTCGAATGGGAGGAAGCAGGGGAACTTTCTTTTTCTCTTTTTGGAGAAGAGAAAGCACGGGGGGGAATTAACAAATTGGATAAAGCAGACGCCTTTGGGGCAGGGAGGGCCTTGGGGGCGTGAACCATGTTTTTAACAGCAAGGACAATGGAATTGTTTAGTGAGCATTTATCCCACCATTTGATATACCAATGTCTTTGAATTTTGTCTTCTGAGAGGTGATATTGCCATCTCAGAATCCAAGGAATTTTGAATTTTTTAACAAAATGAAGCATAGTAGAAAACTTAGCTCCATAGGAATCAACCTTGAAGTGACTTTTAAACAATTGAAAAGCATCAACAAGTTGGAGGGGGAGAATATCAGGGAGAAGACCAAATTGGTTCCACCACCTGGAGAACCAGAGGGGAAGGATACCGTAGAAGTCTTTAACAAAACTGACAAACCAAGAATGTTCAAATTTCGAGGTTTGATGAAGCAGAAATTTAAAATAGGCATCAATGTAATCATAATAATTACAAAGAATGTTGAACCCGTTAAGGGACCTGGAAGCAGAGGGGTGATTTCCCAATTCTTTTTCAGAAATAATTTTCTTGGAATAAACACTGTGGTAAATTGTTTTCTGGGGATTAAGCCTGTCTGGAATGGCTTTGAAGAAAACAGAACTTGTTTGTTTCAAGATAGCAGAATAATAGGCTAAATTTTTCAAAGGATGTTCAGGGATCCAATGAAAATTTGGAGGAAAATAAGAAACGGCAATATCTCCGGGGGAAAGGGAAGAGGAGACCCGATTTAATTCAACAAAAAATAAATTTTAGGAATAAGGGAGGGCCATGTATTCCGACGTCTTGTCGTACTTAATGGATGGTTTCTGGGAAGGATCCGCAAAGGGATCATAAGGAGCAGCAAGGGTGCTGGAGTAGGAAACCTGGGAACCAGGATTGAAAGGAGTAAATCTGTTGGTTAAGGCAACAGATGAAAAGGGTAAAGGAGAAGCAATGGGAGCAATGGAAGACTCTGACTTTATGGTCAAAGCCTTGGAAACAACTTTCTCTTTATCTTTTTTGCCTGTCATGGTGGCACTGCAAAATTTCAAAAGGAAAGAAATTAGGAATAAAGATGTGAAAATTTTTAAAATAGTACAAAACAATTTTAAAATTATTTTGATGCAAAGTAAAGCAGTAATAATAATATGCGCCATGTGCTTAGGGTAAGGATGAACAAGAATTGTAGGCAAAACACGACCGTCAGGGGGAGTGTTTAAACAGGATAAAGTCCTAATGGGAGTAGGGTACTCATCAGACTCTAGTCCTGGAAACCTATTACTTAACCTGTTAATATCAATTTCAAATTTAGAAGCAAATTGGAATTGAATATCAGAATCAAACTTAACAGTTGAAACACCAATTTCATTAACAGAAAATGAATAAAGTAAAGCAAGAAAAGGCATGCCAAGAATCACTTTTTCTTTCATATTTTTAACAAGAACTGCAGAAGTATGAAAATGAACATCATTTTGGCAAACATGAACGTTACTGAGTTCATATTTGATATGCAACTTGTTTCCACTGGCAGAATTCAATTTTTCAGTGGATGTTTCAAAATATTTTTTAAGAACAAAATCTTCTTGAATGCAATTCAAGTCAGAACCAGAATCAATTAATGCAATAACATCAAAAGTATATTCATCAGAAATACGGATATGAACTTTTGAATACCATTTGGGAGGAACATTTTTACTAATCATACTGACAACCTTAACCTCATCAGAGAGAGGTTTATGGGTGGACTCAGCTTCATCATTATGCTCAAAATTTTTAGTATCTTCGTTACTGGAAGCACTTTCTGAAAAACATTTGTTAAGATTTAACAGCAGGAGCTGTTGTTGTAAATCTTTGTTCTCAGTTTTAACAGCTTGCAAGTCAGTTTGCAATTTCACAATATCTTTCTTGATGTTACTAATCTCATGCTGCAAATCTGAGATAGTAAGCACTTTGTTTTTCGGATTTGAAAAACGTTTCAAAGTGTCTTCAAGAGAGATTTTGGAAGTAGCTGGTTTTTCAAAATCTTTCATCATGAGTTTCTTAAGTTTTTTAAGATACTCTTCTTTTAACTCAGGATTATCAATCTTAGAAATTAAAGTTAAAAGCAAATCTTCTTGTTCTTCTGATTTGGACATCATTGAACAAGTTTTTGTGTTGCAGCAAGAACCGGCACAGTTCTCAAATTTAACACAATTTTTATAAACAGAGGAATCAGAATGATAATCAGAACTGGAAGAAGATGGAAGATCATCATTAGAAGAATAGTCAGAAAAACCATTGTTTTGTAAAATTCGAAAGATTTTTTGCTTTTCATCGTCCTTGATGTTTAAAGCATTGATCTCTTGTTTAATCTTTTTGGGAGGTTTAGGGCACTTGTCAGCATAGTGTCCTGTTTCTCCGCAATTAAAACACTTATCTTTTGAAAAATATTTTTCAAATTTAGAACTTTTACTCCGTTTGGGAGACTTAGAAAATTTAGGTTTGTTAAATTTTCTTGTCTTGTTTCTGTTGTAACATGGAGGGGAAGATTTCATGAAATCTTTTCTGGATTTCTTCTTATGCTTCTTTGAGGGAGCAATAGGAGGCAATCCGAATTGTTCACAGAAATTTCCCATTTCATACTTAGCTTTCTTGGCGTTCTTAAGCTGCTGTCGGATCATTTTTTGATCGATGCACATCTTAATGCCAAGTTTCTTCACTGTGGAGAATAAATCTCCATAAGTTAATCTTTCAAAATCAATAAGACCAGTGTCAGTACTGATCAATTCATCTTTTACTTTGTGAGCAAATAATGAAGGCAATCCATCAATAAACTTTTCTTTCCAATAAGGTTTTTGGCTATCAGATCTCATCATAACACGAGAAAGAAAAACATCTTGATACCATCTATAGTCAGACATAGTAGGGCATCGAAAATTGTTTAAATAATCAGAAATACGAGAAGTAATGTTGGAAGGAGTTCCAACAAAATTCTTGATAATTGTATAAATCAAAGTGTTAACACCGTCAGGTTCACCCATACCAACTTCCTCGTTGAAAATGGGTATACCTTCTTCATCACACTTTACTGTTTTCCTGATCTGGTTTCTTCTATCTTCAGTGAGATAATTATCCCACCAATTTCGAAGGGTTCCAGAAAAACCAGTAGCAAGTAAATCCACAATATCAGTCTGGCTTTTACTGTGGTTTGAGATATAGACATTAGCAACCATGGCCATATGATTCATCTTGTTGAGCAGTTCTTGCTCAGACAAACCATCAATGTTCCATTCATACAATTTATCAGCAGAAACAGAAAATTGAGTTTGGAGAAACCTTTCCTCAAATTGTAAATCAGGAGGGGTTGGTTTCGGATAAAAATTCTTTGTCTGATTGAAAGTTCTAGATCCGTCAAAGATCCTTTGGAGTTTTGGCTCCATTTCAATCTTGCCAAAGTTTTGTTCAAGAACTTTGATGTCAGAATCAGTGGAATCAGCAGAGGAATCAGAATCAGATGAAAAAGCTTTTTCCATGGCAAAATTCTGACCAGAGGTACTAGCCTGAGTTGTCTTTAACTCAGTCAGCTCAGAAAGCAATTTGTTCACTTTCTCAACGTTCTTTTGAGAAGTGGTTTTCAAACCAGGAGATTTCTTTAAATCAGGGAGAGAAATCAGAGGTTTTTCAATCTTTGGGGAAACAGAGGAAAACTTTAAATCAGAGGAAGAAGAGGGAAGTTTTTCCTCAATCCGATCTAGCTGTTGTCCTATGATATGAAGGGATTGGGAAACAAAATTGTTTTGTTCGATGATCCTCCTGTCGTTAGTGACAGGGTCCTCATCATGAGTTTTGAAAGGGGAACACTTGACAACCATTTTGTTGACCTCAAGAAGAGTATTTTCATTAGGAGGATGGGAAGCTCTGATGACAGATTTATCCTCTTTGACAAACTCCTTTTTGACAACATTCAAAACATTATCGTCAGGAAAATGTTTTTGGAGAAAATCAAAAAACAAAATGTGAGTTTGGGACTCGATCATAGTCTCGGTCCACTTGACCTTGATTAGATCTCGTTCCTTTTGAGAATATTTGGCACGGTAAGCATGCCGCAAATCACGATTTTCTTTTGAAGAAAAATCTTTGTTTAGAGCAGACCAATCAATGACAGAGAAGAAATCTCTGATATGAGCAGTGATAACATTACACTGATGAGGGAGATTTGAGGGAAGAGGAGCAACAAAATCAGAAGCAGAAGGAGAAAGAGATCCACGATCATCATCCGTTAGGGGATGATTTTTAGTGGAATAAAAAGCAGACGAAACTTGGGAATCGGTAGAAATTCCTTTGAGTTTCAAACCAGGATTAACTGTGGGATGAAGATGAGGAGAATCGTTAAGGGATTCGTCGACATCTTTATCACGACGACGGAGTCCTTCTGAGGTTGTTGAACCAGTAAAAGAATTCCTTCGTTCGTTAATCAACATGGGACGTTCAATTCTGTTTGAATATCCCAAATCAGCAAAATTGATTTTAACAGATCCATCCATGTATTGTTGGATGTAATCAAGATTAGAGGCATTGTTAACTACTCGAGAAGGTTTTGCAACACCTTCCAAAAGCCATTCGTTGGGGAGGTCAATCTCAGCCCATCGAATCATTTTTGGAGTTTTAATATGAGCATTCTGAGTAGAACTTTGAATCAACAGAGTCGATTCGCCTGGATTCTTAATTACAGCTCTAGGATCCAGATTTGTTTTCATCAATTTGTAATAAATACGGTAGATGATAGCAATAGAATGGCTACCTTCTTCCATATTATATCCTGATGTGAGTATATTCAGCGTTAGAGCTTTCAGAATATGAACATCAGTTAAAGAAAGAGACATATTAGGGAAAACATCAAAGTGGACAGGACCACCAAATAATGATGACTGAATCATGCCAATAATGCTGGTTTTAAAATCAAGAAACCTAGCATCACGCAAACAAAGCAAAACAGAAGCATTAATACCGAGTCGAGTCAAGGGCTTGACTGCAACTTGGACAGAACCAATGTGCAAAAATCTGTATTTTTTTGCAAGAGCATCATTAACAAATTTCTTGTTGAACAAGGTAATAGTCTGATTATTATCTGAAACCGCAAAGGTTTGTTCAACAGTTTTGACAGAATATTGAATTTTAAAAGAAGACTGAAACGAAGTAGTGTTGTAGACATCCTTAGCGTCCAGCTTAGGGATGTTCCACTTACTGAAATCATTATCACCATCAACAGAAATATTTTCATAGTTAACCACGTCCGGTGGCAAACTGGAATTAGAACTAACAGAAGAATTAGATCTCCACATTTTGACACACAAACTAAACTCAAAATTACACACTGGGTGAAGTCTTAAAGGATCTCATCCTAGGTACTCACTCACTGGTTAAACTTCCTAAGCATGTCCTTTCTAGACGCTCAACTATCCACACATACCCTTGGCCTAACATACAGGTTACGCAGACCCTTGGCCTAGCCCTCAGCACCTACTTAATGCCCTAACACGCCAACCCAGGCTTTCAACGGGACTTACAGGTTCGCAAACTGAGGTGACGGGGTGGTAACTTGAAACTGTACTGACGGGGTGGTGGACTACCGTAAAGCAACTAGAACCTCGACACAGAGAAAGGTTAACAGAGGGTAAGCAAAGAGGAAAAGAGCAAGACTATACTCAGGGGGGGAAAAAGAGAGCAGGGTGTACATCAAGGCAGCAAAGAGATCGGAACTCTTATGGCTCTGATACCAAATGGGGGGAGGGGTGGAAGCGCAGTATGCATAATATAGATG
>NC_081545.1:7491738-7499421 GCF_901000735.1 Corylus avellana | reverse complement strand
GAATCGGAGGGGTTCAGGTTTAGGAGAGATCAAGATGAGGACAACTACGTTATCAAAAAAGAGCGAAGACAAGATTATTGGAGAAGTAGTTGGATAGATGACAGCTCAGATGAAATGCCCAGAGAGATAGAAATGTTGTTATTTAATTGGACAGATTTAAGGAATTTTAGTTACGAAAGGTTAGTGATGAATAATACGGGGGAATTACAATACTATCAGAGCTGGGGTGTGGACGTGGGAAATTGGTCTTTGATTTGGAGAAAGCCGGAAGAACAAAAATATTGTAGCATTTACAATTCTTGTGGGAATTTCGGCAGCTGCAATATTAACAATAAGGTGGTATGCAAATGTTTGCCCGGGTTCCAGCCTAATTTTCCAATAGAATGGGGTTCTGGAGATTTTTCGAGCGGGTGCAAAAGAAGTTGGAATTCATCTGACGAGGGAGACATGTTCTTGAGCTTAAAGAAGATGAGAGTGAGCGTCCAAGACCATTTTTTTGTGGTTGACAATGATACAACATGCAGAAGGAAGTGCCTTGAAAACAAGAAGTGCCAGGCTTATTCAAGACCGTACGGATTATGCAGAATTTGGACTTCGGATCTAAGTGATCTTCAAGAGGAGTACACAAACGGTGTTGACCTCTTTGTCCGCGTTGGGAAATCTGAAATAGGTACTCCTTTTACACATTGGAATACTTTTACATTAATTTAGTAAAAGTATTTTTCTGGTAATTAAAAAAAAATCATCATTCGTGTTAAAAACAAAGTGAGAAACCACCTCTGCTGGTATGGACTTTAAAATCACCTTCACCCAGCTTGGGCTGTCAGGGTTCATTTAGAGTAGTATTTTGCATGTCAAGCAGCTTGCTACAATGTTATAATGCTAGACAGGTTCATAACATTATATCTTTGCAGGATCAACTCCAAGGAATTGTGAGCCTTGCGGCACAAACTTGATCCCCTATCCGCTCAGCACTAAAACAAATTGTGGTGACCCCAAGTACTTCAATTTCTACTGCAACAATTTCACTGGCCAGGTTATCTTCAAGACACCCAATGCCACCTACCGAGTCACAAGTATCGATCCAGGTACACGGAAATTTGTCATCCAAATCAAAAATGCAGGAAATGATAGAAATTCGACAGGAATTCTGCAGCTCAAAAAGTCATTAGACTCATTACCATTTAATGCGACTATTGATTCTGGCAACTATAGTTCTAAAGTTAAAGATGAAATAGAGATTAGTTGGAAGCCCCCGCTGGAGCCAAGCTGTAATTCATCCAACGACTGCAAGGACTGGCCAAATTCAATTTGCAATGTAGCAAGAGATCATGGAGAGAAGAGATGTCATTGCACTCGAAACTTCCAATGGGATGGCTCAAATTTAAATTGTACTAAAGGTCAGAATGCTATATATTTCTTGTGCCTCCAAAGAATTAGACCACTATATATATATATATATATAAGTTTGATAATCAAACCTAGGCCTCTTTCTCCCCTGCATTTCATTAGCATTCTAAAAGTTTTCTTTTTCCGTTATGTATAAATTATAATCACTTCTAACAGTACGTCGAAATTGGGAGGTTTTTGGTAGAACTTTAAAATCCACTTTAGCAATATCATGCTTACCTTGTAGTAACAGTATGTTAAGTACACGTGTGAGTGAAAAAAATAATAGAATCCCATATTGGAAATATATAAAAAGTGTGAATAGCTAATATAGCATTGTTGGGGCCAAACCCATGAGCTTAAGCTTTTGGGTTGTGTGGTGTCTCAACATGCTATATTATGGGCTTACAAATTAACTATCCAAATGTATTAATCTCCCAACAACTAGCATCAAAGCCAAGTTTAGTTTCTGGGATGGCTCTCACAACTTATGTAAAAAAACTCATAAGCGAGGTAGAGAATGGACTCACACATAAGGAGGAGATTCTTGAGTATAAGTGTGAGTGAAAAAATAATAGAATCCCACATTGGAAATATATAAAAAGTGTGAGTAGTTAATATAGCATTGTTGGGCCCGAACCCATGAGCTTTAGCTTTTGGGTTGTGTAGTGTTCTCAACTTGCTATATTATGGGCTTACAAAAGGACTCCCCAAAGGTATTAATCTTCGAACACAGTAGACCTCATAATTGCAACAATTAATGAATCTAAACAGCATAATTGTGGAATTTGACTTATCATTTTGAATCTAAGTAGAGATTGTTCATAGTCGAAAAAAATACGATGGAGAGTCCTTTCATATTTTAAATATTAATGTGAGATTAGCCCTCTTTGTATAATCACTAGCTACTAAAAGTACGTTAGAAATTGGGAGGTTTTTGGCAGAACTTTCAAATCCTCTTTAGTAATATCATGCTTACCTTATTCTAATAATAGAAATTATAATTACGACAATTAATCAAAACAATATATCTGTTGATTTTGACTTATTATCATTGTGATTTTTCTATATGCCAATTAAATTATGATTGGAGTCGTTTTCATATTTCAAATGTTTATGTAAAAGTAGTTCTCTTTCTTTCTTGTAGAAGGTGCTCGAAAGATGTCATTGACTCTATTTGTCATGATACCTTTGATAGTAGTGTTTATCGCAAGTGCAACTGTTTGTATATATATGCGGAGAAGAAAGATGGCCAATAGACAAGGTAATTGCTTTGCCAAAATGCACTATACCTTACACAATCTGTTGTATTTCCATTTCAATCAAAATAAAAGCCACTTTTTAACTATTTAATGTAATTAATTATCATGTAAGTATAATTGATTTTATGTGTAACTTGTTTTGTATTCTATCTGAAAACAAGACGAGTGGCCAATAGACAAGGTAACTAGCAGGCTCAGCAATTTGTACATATTGTCAAAACAAGAATGTATTTTTGGTGATTTTGATTTCTCTTTTGAAATCAGATAACAGGGGAAGTATCGCATTGTATTTGTACGACACTGAGAAACGTGTCAAAGATTTGATGGATTCAACGGAGTTCAAAGAAGAGGATAAGAAAGGCATAGATGTACCATTTTTTGATTTGGCAAGCATACTAGCTGCTACTGATAACTTCTCAGAGGCAAATAAGCTTGGACAAGGGGGGTTTGGGCCTGTTTACAAGGTACAAAACTCTTTCCTCAATAATCATGAAATTCATATTAAACAACTTTTATGGTTAAACAAGGATGATGTTGATGGATCTCTCAGGGTAAGTTTCTAGGAGGACACCTGATTGCTATAAAGAGGCTGTCAAGAGGTTCAGGACAAGGCTTAGAAGAATTTAAGAATGAGGTTTTGTTGATTGCCAAACTTCAACATAGGAATCTTGTTAGACTTTTGGGCTATTGCATTGATAGAGATGAAAAGATGTTACTCTATGAATATATGCCCAACAAAAGCTTAGACTCTTTCTTATTTGGTTAGCCTCAAAACTTGAATCTTTTAAATTTTTCATTGCTTAAGTATATGAACCAAAGATGGTCACTAACTTTTTCCTGCTCTGAAATTGAAAATGATACATAAGATCGAACACAATGTGTGTTATTGAACTGGGAGATACGCTTTAACATCATTTTGGGAATTGCTCGAGGGCTGCTTTATCTTCACCAAGATTCTAGGCTGAGAATCATTCATAGAGATCTGAAAACAAGTAACGTTCTGTTGGATGAGGAGATGAATCCTAAGATTTCTGACTTTGGCTTGGCAAGGATCTTTGGAGGCAAACAAATTGAGGGAACCACTACCAGGGTAGTTGGGACTTAGTAAGTTTCAATGTAGATGGTTAATCTCTAAAGCAAGCTGATTGTTTAGACATTGTATGACATTTTTCACTTTCCCACCTTCATTCACTAATCCACTAACTATTTGAAAAATTGCGGTCATGCAGCGGCTACATGTCTCCAGAATATGCATTGGATGGGTTTTTCTCATTTAAGTCTGATGCCTTCAGCTTTGGTGTTATTGTACTTGAAGTTATCAGTGGAAAAAGAAACACAGGATTTTTCCAGTCAAAAAAGACTTTGGGTCTTCTAGGCTATGTAAGTACATTGAATTGTTTTATATATGTTAAAGAGTTTTCAAAATCAATTTATATATATATGGTTTGGGAATATTCTAAATGGAAGGTTTTAAATAGTCTTGGAAAAAGAGTCTTATAATGCCAAATTCACACCAAGCTATTGCTTTATAGCAAGCAATGCTTTGGTATATGCACTTGCATCTATACTTTATTACAGTGCAAACCACTAGAAGCATGTCTCTGCGTGCCAGTGGCTATAAGGCGCTAGTAGCACACTCGGCAGTTAGCACAGTTAACATACAAAATACCTCTCTTCGTTTGTCTCTCTTAAGATTCAAGTTTCTTTCTCTTGTTAGAATAGAAATACTTAGCGTGTATCCTTGACAAGTATTTGTTGTAACCCATTGCATACCAATTCAATCAGAATGCACGGGGTCAATAATTTCTTAAGGAAAGCACCTCAGTAATGCAGCATAGAAGCCATTTAATTTCCTGTTTCCTATTTCTGTTCTTACATTATGGATAGTTATTCTTCCATCATTCTTTGCTTCATACAAATTTCGATTTTGAAACTGCCCCAGGCATGGAAATTGTGGAAGGAAAACAGAGCATTGGATTTAATGGACCAGACGTTACGTGAAAGTTGCAACACAAGTGAATTTTTGAGGTGTGTTAATGTTGGGCTCTTATGTGTACAAGAAGACCCCAGTGATCGTCCCACTATGTCAAATGTTGTTTTCATGCTCGGGAGTGAAGCTGCGACTCTCCCAACTCCTAAACAACCAGCCTTTGTTGTGAGGAGATCTCTTTCTAGCACAGCTTCTTCTTCTAGCAAAGCAGAAACAATTAATGAATTAACAGCTACCATTGAAGAAGGTCGATGATGATTGAGATTCTCATCACGAGTCATGTTTTCTCTTTACCAGTTTCTACTACTTCATATTGTGGTTCCCATGAACAAGGAAGGCCATTTTTTTTTGGTCTATTTCAGTGTAACTTATTTTGCTAATGGCAATCAGTTCAATGTAATTTTAATTCCTTCCCATCAGTTTGAACCTCCAAATAGTTTTTCTCACAAGTTTTCTGATTGTCTGTGAATCCGACCCCATTGTGTCTGTTATTTAATCCTTTCATTAGTATATACATTAACTGCACTTCTGCATCAAGAGGAGGAAAATTAGCCATAGACTTTAGCTTAATTCCAAACATTAATTGCTGCGCTGTAGAGGTGCTGGATCCAAGCTAGATTCCCAGAAAGATTCGATGCATTAACAAGCTTAGAAATATGTCAACCCTTGCATTGTAAATTGCGTCAAATTCGATCATAAAAATTAGTCAGAACAAAACAGAGGTCACTTTACAAAATTCCACATAATCTTTTTTATATGTTCTAAGAAGTACTAGAGGGGAAGGAAGTCTAGCTGGTTATCCCTTGGACCATTTAAAAAGGTGCAGCGGACAATCTTGGATGACCTTCACAAGCATTCAGCTTACTCTACGAAATTGGTATTTTTTTTTTCCTAAGCAAGAAATTACCAAAAAGTGCTTAATCTTCTAGAATTACATGCCAACTAGAAATTTAGAAGAGAAGTGCTACAAATCATCGTCTCATTCTTCTCTCATCTTTCAACTTTTTAAAATTATCATTGGATATGTGGGATCCATGTGTAAGACCCATATAACAAATTCAATGGTAATGTTCAAAAATGGGAGATTGAGAAAAAGATCAGAAGATAAAATAAAGAATTTTTAAGTTTACTGTGTTAATCCCAAGGTAAATTATTACTATAGCAAAATATGTATTTTGGATACGTAGAAGATGAACAGTTAGATGTGATGTTTATCTCATATTAGTTGAATTTACAGAATTTGGGGGTTGTAGAGCATTTAATGGAGGGATGCTCTTAGATTATGGTCCCAATCTCTAAAATTTAGTCAAATTTTAGCTAGAAAATTTATTTATTCTATTTTAACTAGAAAATTTACCTTTTGAAAGCACCCCTCATTCCTTTATCTAAATCTCTCTCTACTTCATTTCATTATTATTATTATTATTATTATTATTATTATTTTAACAAAACCACTTCAAATCCATTTGAGAGGAGAGAATGGAGAACCAAAAAAAAAAAAAAAAATTTGTTGAGTATTACAAAACTCAACATAAAGTTTCTCCAAATTAAAAGCCGGATGTAATATTTTCTTTTATGAGTTTTCACTACAATGGTAGCTAAATTAGTTAATTTGGCTAGCAAAACGTGAATGTTGCATAAGCTGTGAAGAAAAGTATTCACACGGTCAGACATTGCCTAACTTTCGCCTTGTTCTCAAGGGTGAAACCACCTTATGCTTTAGGGTGGGGCTTGGCATTAGGTGGTCGCCTAAAAAATAAATTTTTAAAAATATATATGTATTTATTATAAAATAAATCTTCAAAATTTGATTTTTGCCCCCTGGAATTTTTTTTTTTTTTTTTTTTTTGTAAATTTGACACCCTCAAATTAAAAGTTCTAATTCCGCCCCTACAGTTGTTCTACGTATATAAATTATTCAAATGGGATCTCACTTTACCAAGTTCTTTCTAGTTCTAGGGATTTTGATTAAGTTGGAAAATCTTCATCAGCTGCGACTTAATGAACCAACCCACACTCAACAAGGAAATACAATCAACGTAACACCAACGGCTCCTTTGCAATACCTGATTGGACCGTTCTTACATTAGTGTAGAAGAGGGTGCGAAGTCGTTTCAACCAAACCCGTCTTATTTTGTCTTTTTTGCTTTTTTGGCCTTTTTTTTCTTTTCTTTTTTTGTATTATTTTCTGGGAATAAATGGAAACCCGTCTATCTTACGTGATTATCTTTCTCAAAAGAGAGGCGAAGGTCAACCCACATTTCAAATCCTGGTGGAAAGCAAAGCCATTGGGGGCCAATATTGGAAAAGAAAAAAATGGACCTCCCTTTGTTTTTTCTCTGGCTAAGAAGATAAATCCGAAGACCTTGACCTGGTCACAAATTTACCTTAAAATGGCAGAGTTTTATATATATCACTGTCCTTTTAACTATAGAGGAAAATATTTGGTATTATATAGGAGGGTTTACTATAATTTTTTACAAATTAGTAATAGTTCACATATTATGAAAGAGTAATATTAGAAATTATATTTTATCTTGTAATTATCCCACAATACTGATATGGTTATTAAAAAATAAATAAATTAAAGGTTAGTTGAAACAATCACATTGTGAAAAACTGAGAGCAGTTGTCGATCTTCACGTGGATTTTGGAAATTAAGCCACGGAATCATAATAATATATATGTTCCTTCTTGGAAGGAGATGGTGATGAGGACAAGTATTAAAGTTGAAAGACGACCTTGACCATTGCCTATACCGCCAGCCACATGCTCCCTCACCAAGTGGACACAACCAATTACCATTTTTTTTTAAAAAAAAAAACACCAAATAAAAAAAATCACATAGAATGTTATTACTTTATATATATATATATATATATATATATTAAATGATCACATAAGAGAAAAGTTGAGCAAAGTTGTGTCAAAAAATTGTGGTTCTATCATTTTTCTTTTCGTTATTAGGAAAAACATTGACAATTTTTAGTAGTTTAAAAAGGGGGTGAGGGGAACATTGTCAATTGAATGATAGTTTGAGGG
>NC_081545.1:7483088-7491638 GCF_901000735.1 Corylus avellana | reverse complement strand
CCCCCACAAAGTTCCAATTTTTTTCAATTCGGCCAATATTATTCCAAAATTCCCATATTGCCCCTGATTTTTATTTTTATTTTTTATGAAAAAAAAAAATTTGGAATTGTAAAAATGGCCAGATGGCCAAAGGGGTGGCTACGGCCACCCCGAATTTTATTTTAATTTTTTATAGAAAATAAATAAAAAAAAAAGAATTAGGGGCAATATGGTAAGTTTTGGATACAATTGGTCAAATTGCAAAAATTTGGAACTTTGGGGGGGGGGTGGATTGCAAAAATTGAAACTTTGGTGTTCGAATTGAAAAACACTGTTAACTTTAGGGGGTAAACTGTAATTTTCCCTAAACTATATATATCATGTTTGAGTTAAAGCTCATTTATTACTATTGCTAAAAATATTGTTCTTTTGAATGGCAAATGGAAACCTTTGAAGATCAAAAGCTAAGCGTGTCTTTGGACTGGGAGATGCGTTTCAACATTATTTTAGGAATAGCTCGTGGGCTTGTTTATCTTCATCATGACTCCAGATTAAGGATCATCCATAGAGATCTGAAAACCAGTAACATTCTTTTAGACAAGGAGATGAACCCCAAAATATCCGACTTTGGCTTGGCAAGGATGATTGAAGGCAAAGAGACCGAGGCTAACACAACTAGAGTAGTTGGAACTCAGTAAGTTTACAATGTAGCACAATTTTCAATTCCCCAACTCTATTTACAAATAGAGTATACAAGTGCCTACCTTATCCACTGATAAATTTTATTTTGCAGTGGCTATATGTCTCCGGAGTATGTTTTACATGGACTTTTTTCAGTTAAATCCGATGTTTTTAGTTTTGGTGTAGTTCTACTAGAGATAATAAGTGGAAAAAAGAATACTGGATTCTATCAATCAAAACTTGCTACGAGCCTTATAGCTTATGTAAGTGTCTAATTTTTTATAATCGCTATTATTTCGGCCATTTCATGCTTCATTCCAATTTTGATTTTAAAATTGTCCCAGGCATGGAGATTGTGGGTAGAAAACCATGTGTTGGATTTAATGGACTCAGCTCTGCATGAAGTTTGCAATGCAAATCAGTTTGTGAAGTGTGTAAATGTTGGACTCTTATGCGTACAAGAAGACCCAAATGATCGTCCCACGATGTCAAACGTTTTTACCATGCTCGATAGTGAAGCTGCAACAATTCCAACTCCAAAACAGCCAGCATTTGTTCCATGGAGAGGCCATCCTATCAAAGCTAGTTCTTCTAGTGAACCGGAATTAACCAGCAGTTTAGGAGGAAGATAATCAATAATGTATGATACCAATGCAAGCTATCGTGAGTTTGTCCTTTACTACACTTGCAAAGGTTCAATTAGACCAAACATTTGATATCAATTCTGGTAGAGATACCAAGCTGCTCGTAGATATGGTGCTTACCGGAAAAATCTCATGTACTACTATTTTGGACTATGGGTTTATCATTCCTTTGCTTACAGTTACCATGGTAATACGATATATATTTTAATGAGTAGCTTTTAATACCAATCATATCACTTTACAACTTCTGAGAAAAAAAAAAAAGAAGCAGAAACCAGACATTGAAACAAGTTTCAAAGACTCACTCAAACTAACATTCAGCTACTAAACAAATTAACCAACTATAAACAAATACATGCAAAACAACTATATATACTAAAATCTTTGGATCAATCCCCTATTTACAGCAAATGCTCTCACTACCTCTTGTCCTTTTGAATCTTCCCTTTCCCATGAGACGGGCACTAACCTCTCTGAAAATTTAGCCCAACAGTCCAAAAAGGAATTATCCAACTCACAATTCATCAATCACAGCCCCTGATATTCGGCCAACCCCTGGAGGAAAAAAAAAGCCAAACCAAGAACCTTCAGAATTTTTTTTTTTTTTTTATAACGTAGGAGAACTTTACTCAGATTAATTGCATGTCGCAAACGCATACTGTACAACAATCCTCATCGTTAATTAAACTCTTACGGGTAATTGACCCCACTCACCAGAACCAGTTACCAGATAACTTAGAAGCTTTCACCCTTGACGGGCTAAGTAGTTTATCTTCATGCCCAGGAGGCAAATTATTGAAATCTAAAACAAAAGACCCCAAATTTGCTCCATTTTCGGCCAATACAGAGAATACCAAAACCCAACTCGTCCACAGTCCTCCCATAATCGATCAGGCTACCAAACTTAAAACCCAAATTTTCCTTTCATAAATCAGCCAACATCCAGAAAATTAAACAATAAAACTACTTCAACTAAAAAGAATACCCCAACCGGCTATATAAAACAAAGACCCACCATAAATTAACCATAAATGATTCAATATCTACCAATTTAACCAATGGGTAAGCGAAAAAGGGGGCTGTAATCTCATGGGTATCTTTCAAAACTGAATTTGAAGCAACCCAAATACTGTGGAGAAAATTTTTCGGTTTACAATCTAAGCTCTCAAAGTTTTTAGGGATTTTGGTTAAATCATTAAGTGGGTATAACCGAAAATCATCCATACATACTAACCCATAAATTTTCCTCAACAATCAGTAAATATAAGAGGAAAAGAAAGAAAACATGAAAGGGGTTTTTAGGCAAGGGGAAAATTCACAAGAAGAGAAACTAGAGAGAGGGAATTTGGGCTTATACCTTGCATTGCAACCATAAAAAATCTTCGTCTTTTGAGAGGAGCAGCACCCTGTTTTTTGAGTGAAGCATGGCCTGGGGCCCTGGGGGTGCATGAATAATAATAGTAGAGTTTACACGTTTTTATTTTATTTTTCTTAAATTTAAAAAGCAAAACCTTTTTATTCTATATTTAAATAAATTCCACAATACTTTTTAATATTGTTTTATACCATTAAAATATTAATGTTTTTATAAAATACAATTTTTTTTTACCTATTCTCACATTTTTTACAAAATTTCAACATAATCCCTAATGAAAAAAAAAAGAAAAAAGAAAAAAAAAAGAGAAATGCTATACTTCTCAAAGAGGAGAGATGAGAGATAAATATTAGAAGCTAAAGTGCTTCCAAATGTATTTGGTAAGAGTAATTCTAAAAATTACTCTTGTATCTCTCCAAGAATAAGGTGACTTTTAAAACTACAATTTGATCAAAATTCAATAATGATCAATTATAAGCCCAATAGTGATTTTAGGGACCACATTATTCTTGGAGGGACACAAAAATGACTTCTAACATTACTCGATGAGTAGTACTGTAGCATTCTCAATGTTTAGCGAAACATTAATAAGGAAGCTGTGCGTTTGACTTTTTGTGGGTTTTTTTTTTTTTTTTTTTTTTTTTTTAATTTTCTTATATTTAGAGAATGAAAGAAGTTATAGAGAAATTGTTCCTAGTGCTCGTTACTCAATTTACATTTTAGAGCTTCCTTTTGATTTTTTTTTTTAAATTTTGGAAGCTAAAATATATTTTGCCTCCATATGGACCATATCCAAATACATTTCAGTGTAGCTTTTCTTAATTTTTTGCTATTTCAATAAGAGTAATGTTAGGGGCCATCTTTTTATCTTTCTAAAGTTGATGTGGCTTTCAAAATTACCTTTGGATCAAAATTCAAGTACGATTCATCTAAAATTTAATAGTGATTTTAAAAGTCACATCAACTTTAAAAAGATAAAAAAATAAAAAAATAAATTGTTCCTAACATTACTTTTCCGACAATTCAGTATGTAACTTGCCAGGACCCAGCACTTTGATATTAGGTGTGCTAATTTCCTGTTGCCGTGTGGTGTTTCTTTTAGCCTAAGGTGTTATTAGTATACGAGCCCCTTCGGTGGCCCATTCTTATCTTTGCATCTCAGCCCGTTTCCAGTCCATTTTTAATACTTAAGGTTCATGCAGCCCATAACTCCAATTAGTAAACCATCTTCAGTTTTAGCTTCCCAAAATAATGGGCTCTTTGTACTAAGAATTACGAAAAATCCTTAATTGTGACAATCTCAGCAGTGTAATCCTACAAGGTTGCTGCCTGAGTCCTGCACATGCACATGAACGTGTACTTTAGATTTACGTAATACAAGCGGGACGCTTATTTACCGTTAATCATCGATAATCGTATGACTTCAATTAAGTCCGTTGTGATCAACGGTTTTGAGAGTAGGCGAAAGGGGTTAAAAATGGCTAATCGGTTTATAATACATATTATATATATTATATATAATTAAAAATAATAAAATAGCAAAACAACTTCGTTCTTGTATTGATTTATGTGAATTGAAGTTAAACATGCATGTGAAGCCAACTATTTGAAATTTAATGGATCATTGCAGCTGCGTATAGCATTCAAACAATTCCCACGGTTCATCTGATTCTTGCTATCATCTTTCATTCTTTTTTTTTTTTTTTTTTTTTAATTGAATAAGGAAGGGATTATAGTGAATGATCATTTCCACTCCTGATCCGAAAGGAAGAAGGAGGGGACGATCTTAAAAACGAAAAATGAGTGGGCTTCCCAACAATAGACTCAAAACAAACTAAAGTAGTGCAGAAATAATTACAAAACGTAGGAAATGGGACAAATAAGTGACCCGGTCCTCTCAAGGGGCTGCGCAAGGCGGTTTCAGAAGCAAAAGTGGCACAGATTAAGGCGAACTTATTTGAACCCCCACTTGTAACCAGCAACAACTGCCGGAAGGAGGCTGAAGAGATAAAAGCACTACTAGAGTCTGTAACCAGGACTATTGTAAAGAGAGGAACCAACACAAATTCAGTTACAAAAGCCTCTACTGAAGAAACCAACCAATAAAAAGCTAGGAGATAGTAACCCACATAACACAAAAGCAACAAAATACAAAAGTACATAAGAATAACAAGAAAGCAACAAATAGACCTGAAAATAGTAGCAACGACCGAGAAGCGGAGTTTGGCGAACACTGGCAGGCGCGTGGCGCAGACGGGCCGGAATGTGAGATCCACGCGCTGGCACGTGGTGGTCGAATTTGGCCGGAGGAGGTTGCGTTGGGAAGCTGAGAGGCCGAGAACCGAGGTGAGCTGATGCGTGATGGTGGGAAACTGACCGAAAAGGCTAGATCTAGTTTTGAGAAAACTAGATCTAAAAACCCAAACAATTTCGAGGAGGCGAGCGGCGCTGCATAGTGGTGAACGAACGGCGACAAAGTGGAGGCTGAGCGGAGAGGATGCAGGATGTCGGAGTGCACAACAACAAAAATAACAAGAAAAAAACAACAAAACTTGGAAATATAAACAGAGAAGAGGGAGGAGAATGGAGAAAAACTCCATATCTCCTCCCTGAAAAAACCTCGGTAAGGAGGTAGCTGCTCTCACCAGGGAGATGGAAGAAGAAAAAGACCTAGGTTTGTAAAATTTTTCTAGAGAGAAATTAGAGCCTCCCATCTTTCATTCTGCTTATGTATTGCTTTATATATGTATTTTGATGATTGTTATCATGATTATTATTACCCATCAAATTAAAGTCAGGACTGTGCCAGGTTGCCAGCGAATGCTTGTTTCAAGTTATGTTTGGTTTTCTAAAATGACCTACAAGTTGTTTCAAGTTGCAGCTGTCTTTAGCCACTACAAAAAAATTAATTTTTTTTTTGACAGCCTGTTAGTGACGTTTCATTAGCAACGTATTACAGGTTAACAAATTGGAGCTCATTAATGGGACTTTAGTAATGTGTCAAACTTGATACGTTACTAAAGTTTAAAAAATTATTAAAAAAAATAAAAATAAAATTTCAAATTTTTTTCCAGAATTTTTTTTTTTTTTTTTTTTTTTAAATAATATCATCTGATTTTCAAAAATCTAAACCTAGCAACAAATCAAAATTTAATTGAAAACAAAATTAATTGAACTTGGAAATTCACCCGAGACTTGATAGACTCGGGTGAATTCACAGAAGAAGATAAGAAAGACATAGATGTACCCTTTTTTGATTTGGAAAGCATTCTCGCAGCTACAAATAGTTTCTCAGATGCAAACAAGCTTGGAGAGGGGGGCTATGGGCCGGTTTACAAGGTGATTTCAACAACTTTGGTTGGAATTTAATCTTAATGTAAACTAGTTTCTGGTTAGTGGTAATATTGTGAGTATGGTGTCTCAGGGAACATTTTCAAGAGGTCAACAAATTGCTTTAAAGAGGCTCTCATGTATCTCACGACAAGGCTTACAAGAATTTAAAAATGAGGTGGTGTTGATTGCAAAACTTCGACATAGAAATCTTGTTAGGCTTCAGGGATATTGCGCAAAAGGATATGAAAAGATTTTACTCTATGAGTACATGCCCAACAAAAGCTTAGACTCATCTATATTTGGTTCGCCTCTAAATTGAATTCCTAATCTCTTGCAGTTGTTCATAAATTATATATATCTTGTTTGAGTAAAAGCTCATTTATTACTATTGCTAAAAATATTGTTCTCTTGAATGGCAAATGGAAACCTTCCAAGATCAAAAGCTAAGTGTGTCTTTGGACTGGGAGAAGCGCTTCAACATTATTTTAGGAATAGCTTGTGGGCTTGTTTATCTTCATCATGATTCCAGATTAAGGATCATCCATAGAGATTTGAAAACCAGCAACATTCTTTTAGACGAGGAGATGAACCCCAAAATATCTGACTTTGGCTTGGCAAGGACGATTGAAGGCAATGAAACCGAGGCCAGCACAACTAAAGTAGTTGGAACTCAGTAAGTTTACATTACAATGTAGCACAATTTTCAATTCCCCAACTCTGTTTACAAAAAGAATATACAAGTGCCTATCTTATCCACCGATAAATATTATTTTGCAGTGACTATATGTCTCTGGAATATGTAGTTTTCTCAGTTAAATCCAATGTTTTTAGTTTTGGTGTAGTTCTACTTGAGATAATAAGCGGAACAAAGAATACTGGATGCTATCAATAAAAACTTGCTATGAGCCTTATAGCTTATGTAAGTGTGTCTAATTTTTTATAATCACTATTATTTCGGCCATTTTATGCTTCATTCCAATTCTAATTTTATAATTGTCCTAGGTGTGGAGATTGTGGGTAGAAAACCACGTGTTGGATTTAATGGACTCGGCTCTACATGAAGTTTGCAATGCAAATCAATTTGTGAAGTGTGTAAATGTTGGACTCTTATGCATACAAGATGACCCAAATGCTTGCCCCAACATGTCAAATGTTGTTGTCATGCTTGTTAGTGAAGCTGCAACAATTCCAACTCCAAAACAGCCAGCATTTGTTCCATGGAGAGACCATCCTGTCAGAGCTAGTTCTTCTAGTGAACCAAAATTAACCAACAGTTTAGGAGGAAGATGATCGATAATGTATGATACCAATGCATGTTCTCGTGAGTTCGTCCTTTTCTACACTTGCATAGGTTCTATTAATGGACCAAACATTTGATATTAATTCTGGCGGAGAAACCAAGCTGCTCTTAGATATGGTGCTTACCGGAAAAATCTCATCTAGTATTTTGGACCGTGGGTTTATCATTCCTTTGCTTACAGTACAATGGGAATACGATTTTTTTTTTTTTTAATGAGCAGCTTTTTTTTTTTTTTTTTTTTTCAACCATATCACTTTACATCTTCTGAAAAAAAAAAAAAAAAAATGCAGAAACCAGACATTGAAACAAGTTTGAAAGACTCACTCAAACAACCACTCAGCTACTACACAAATTAACCAACCATAAACAAATACATGCAAAAGAAAATACATGCAAAAGAACTATATATACTAAAATCTTTGGATCAATCCCCTATTTACAGCAAATGCTCTCACTACCCCTTGTCCTTTTGAATCTTCCCTTTCCCATGAGACGGGCTCTAACCTCTCTGAAAATTTAGCCCAACCGTCCAAAAAGGAATTACCCAACTCACAATTCATCAATCACAGCCCCTGATATTCGGCCAAGAACCTTCAGAAATTTTAGCAAATGCCACCCATCAAGAGCAAATTATTGAAATCTAAAACAAAAGACCCCAAATTTGTTCCAATTTCGGCCAATACAGAGAATACCAAGACCCAACTCCTCCCCAATCGGCTATATAAAACAAAGATCCAGCATAAACCAACAATAAATGATTCAACATCTACCAATTTAACCAGTGGGTAAGCCAAAAACGGAGCTGTAATCTCATGGGTATCATTGAAAACCGAATTTGAAGCAACCCAAATACTGTGGAAAAACTTTTTCGGTTTACAATCTAAGCTCTCAAAGTTTTTAAGGATTTTGTCTAAATCATTAAGTGGGTATAACTGAAAATCATCCATACAAACTAACCCATAAATTTTCCTCAACAATCAGTCAATATAACAGACAAAAGAAAGAATACATGAAAGTGGTCTTTTGAAAAGAGCAGCACTTTGTTTTTTGAGTGAAGCATGGCCTGGGGGTGCATGAATAATAGTTTACGTGAATTTACATGTTTTTCTTTTATTTTCCTTAAATTTAAAACGCAAAACTACTTTTTATTTTATATTTAAATAAATTCCACTATAATTTTTATTATCTTTTCTTATACCATTAAAATATTAATTTTTTATAAAATACAAAATTTCCAA
>NC_081545.1:7481220-7482988 GCF_901000735.1 Corylus avellana | reverse complement strand
TTCTTTTAGCCTAAGGTGTCATCAGTATACGAGCCACTTCTGTGGCCCATTCTTATCTTTGCATCTCAGCCCATTTCCAGCCCATTTTTATTACTTAAGGTTCATGCAGCCCATTTTGGCTCTTTGTACTAAGAATTACGAAAAATCCTTAATTGTGACAATCTCAGCAATGTAATCCTACAAGATTTTTGCCCGAGTCCTGCACATGCACATGAACGTGTACTTTAGATTTACATAATACAAGCGGGACGATTATTTACCGTTAATCATCAATAATCATATCACTTTGCTCAAGTATGGTTTTGGGAGTAGGCGAAATGGGTTAATAACTGCTAATCGGTTTATTATACATATTATATATATTAAATATAATTAAAAATAATAAAATAGCAGAACAACTTCGTTCTTGTATTGATTTATGTGAATTGAAGTTAAACATGCATGTGACGCCAACTATTTGAAATTTAATGGATCATTGAAGCTATGTATAGCATTCAAACAATTCCCACGGTTCATCTGATTCTTGTGATCATCTTTCATTCTGCTTATGTTTTGCTTTATATATGTATTTTGATGATTGTCATCATGATTATTAGTACCCATCAAATTAAAGTCAGGACTGTGCCAGGCTGCCAGCGAATGCTTGTTTCAAGTTGCAGCTGTCTTCGGCCACTACAAAAAAAATTAATTTTTTTTTTGACGGCCCGTTAGTGACGTGTCATTAACAATGTGTTACGGGTTAACAAATTAGAACTCACTAATGGGACTTTAGTAACATGTCAAACTTTACGTTACTAAAGTTTAAAAAATTATTAAAAAAAATAAAAATAAAATTTCAAAAATTTTTTTTTTTTCGGAATTTTTTTTTTTTTTTTTTTTTTTCAAATAATATCAAGAAATCTGATTTTCAAAAATCCAAACCCAACAACAAATCAAAATTTAATTGAAAACAAAATTAATTAAACTTGGAATATGATGTAGATCGGAATGACTCGTCTGCAACCCATCCGGATGGGCCCAACCCGAGAATCCTTGTCAGCCGCAAATCCGGACGCCTATGTTATTTTGTAGTTTATTGTGGTTTATCTATATATAATATCCATACTAATTATTAGTCAATTATCATTTGAGTTGATTAAGTAATAGAATATTTTCTATTTATGAATTTATAAAAACTTAGTTCACCAACCTTGTGTATATATACATATTAACATCTCGATCTGTTTGTAGCGCTAAGTAAACACAGTAAGCATTTATTCTTCCATGCAACGATGTTTATATTTCAAAATTAAAAACCTTTCATAGGTAGCGGTTTAAGGTCGGAGAAAAAAGGCGCAGACATCGTTTCCAAAAATATAGCCATGGATTCATTTAACTACAAAAAAAAGTCATTAGTGGCGACGCTAATGAGGTAAAAGCGGCCGCTAGTAATCGGACGCAAATGCTAAATAGCGGCAACTTTTAGGGTTGCCGCTACTGACCCCTTATTAGTGGCGACTTCTTGTCACTGCTAATGACTTTTTTGTCGCCGCAAAATAGTTTAAAATGGGCTGTGGGTCGCTGCTAATGAGGGGTCATTAGCGGCGACCACCAAGTCGCCCATAATGGGCTATAATTAGCGGCGAATGATATGTCATTAGCGGCAACCACAAAGTCGCTGCTAATGAGATAAGAAAATTAAAAAATAAAAAGATCAATAGCTCTAGGTCGCCGCTAATGATATGAGAAGTTTAAAAAAATCAATAGCAGCTAATGATATGAGCAAATT
>NC_081545.1:7469556-7481120 GCF_901000735.1 Corylus avellana | reverse complement strand
GCATTCTCCTTCGGACAAAGCACCACAAAGTTTAAAAAGATGCAAAAGGAAGCCATCCAACAATCGAAAATAAACAAGAAGCCAACTAACAAAAATCAGATATGAAACTAACAAAAATCTTGATCGGGTGGACAGAAAATAAGGAAAATAATAAAAAATAATAATAATAAATTCATGGTCAGTAATTTAAGGAATAATAGCCTAAGCTGTCCAACGAATTGCATAACAAATCAAAGAAAGTCCAAGAACTAGATACCTCATCTTGAGTAGGGGTGGAGCTTTTTGAGATCTTCTTCAACCAAAACCTGGAGACCTTCTCCTTCTGGCATAGATCATACCCACCATAAAAATTGGTTAAAACAGAGTAACAAGAACAACAAAGACACAAAATATCTGAAAAAGGAAATCAATAAAATATATAAACTCACAAAAACCACATAAATTATGAATATATGCATATGCAGTCACATAAATTCACTCAATCAAAAAACAGTGAGAAACAGTGATATACTAATTTGCATACTCTTATCTCTAATGATGTTTACAATAAAACTATGTAAAATTAGACGAACTAAGGGCTCAAAAATATGCAATTGAATATCAGTTTTCCACTCCAAAAAGCACCGTGAACCACCTTCTGCAATCACCGGAACCACCGTGAACGACCCACTCCAAAAAGCACTAAAACCTAAAAAGAGATCGAGAGGGAGAGGGAGAGGGAGAGGGAACTAAGATTTGAGAGAGGGAGAGAGGAAGAGAGAACGAGAGAGACGATTTGAGAGAGGGAGAGAGGGAGAAGGGCCTGCTAGGGGGTAAAGATTTAAGCTTTTAGGTATAAGTTTAAAACACCCCCCAAAATTTTTGGTGGGAAATGTTTCAGGGAGAGTGGAGAGAGATCGAGTACGTACCAGAGAGAGGTGCGCCGGAGACAGAGCTGCCGGAGAGAGCTGAATGCGCTGGAGAGAGAGAGAAACGTGCGGCAGAGTGAGGGAGAGAGAACTGAGTGAGACAGAGAGATCGAGAGTGACAGTGATGAGGAAGGTGAGTGCGACTCTGTGCGAGGAGGGTGTTAGGATCCTCGGAGAGGGAGAGAGAGGGAGAGGGGAAAATTTGAGGGATTTTGGTGTTTTTGAGGGTTTGGGGAAAAAACACTGTTTCTGAAATTTTGGAGGGATTTTGGTTTCTTTATTCGGTTTTTTAAATTTTTTGTTTGAAAATTTCAGAAACCACGCCACTGGTTGACACAAAAATTTTCAACTCAATTAGCAGCGATATTTATGAGGCTCAATCAGCAGGGACTTTTAAAAGTCTCCACTAATGAGGCTCAATAACGGCAACTTAATAATGCTCAATCAGCGGCAACTTCTAAAAGTCGCCGCTATTGTCCTCACCTATGTGCAACTTTTTTAAAAAAAAAAATTACTTTAATTTTTTCAAAATAATTTTAATTTGAAATGTATGGTAAATTTGAAATTTTATAACAATTCTAAGGGTATAAAAGACATTTTATGGTAAAATAAAATTCATGTGATATTTTTTTTATAATTAATTAATAGCTTAAATTTTTAAGATAATATATATTTAACATTTTAACGATTGATCTTATCATGATCAATCAAAATAATACACTAAGAATAATCGGATGTTCGATCAAACATTCAATTGTTTGATCAAACTGGATTGACCATTTGATTGTATCATGATCGATCAAACTAATGCATTTGGATCGATCAATTGAAATTATCACGATCAATCGGACTAATAATCGATCGATTGATCTTATCATGATCAATAAGAATAATGCACTAAGAGTAACCGAATGTTCGATCAAACATTCAATTGTTTGATAGAATTGGATCGATCATTTGATTGTATCACTATCGATCAAACTAATGTGCTTGGATCGATCGAGATTATCATGATCAATCGGACTAATGATCGATCGATTGATCTTATCATGATGGATCAGAATAATACATTAAGAATAATCTGATGTTCGATCAAAAATTCAGTTGTTTGATTGAATTGGATCGATCATTTGATTGTATTACGATCGATCAAACTAATGCACTTTGATCGATCGATTGAGATTATCACAATCAATCGGACTAATGATCGATCGATTGATCTTATCATGAGCGATCAGAATAATACACTAAGAGTAATCAGATGTTCAATCAAACATTCAATTGTTTGATAGAACTGTATCGATCACTTAATTGTATCACGATCGATCAAACTAATGTACTTAGATTGATCGATCAAACATTTGATCCTATCACGATCAATCGAACTAATTCATTAGAATCAATCGAATGTTCGATCAATCTAACTAATTCACTAAGATCGATCGGACATTTAATCCTATCACGATCAATCGAACTAATTCATTAGTATCGATCGGATGTTCGATCGAACATTTGATCATATCATGATCAATCACACTAATTCACTAGGATCAATCCTACAATCCTATCACGATCAATTATACTAATGCACTAGGATCAATCAAATGTTCTTATCATGACTAATGCACAAAGATCAATCAGATGTTCTTATCATAATTGATCAAACATTTAAATAAGAAAAAGAAATAGAAAACTTCAATAATAATATAAAAATAATTAATTTTTCTAAGCGTTTTAATTTAATAGGAAAATTTATTTTAATAGCAACCCAATGCACTATTATTTAAAAGAAAGAAAGAAATATTTATTTTTTATATGAAATAAGAATAGAAAATAGAAAAAAAAAAATTCACCAATAATTAATATAAAAGAAATAATGACATATTATGGGAAGTGAATTTTTGAGAAATAACTTTTTTCTATTATATATGTAGGGTCAATAGCATCACCCCAAAATTTATTTATTTAGTTTTCTTTTTTAATTTTTCAGGGGTCAATAGCGGTGACCCCATAAAGGTTGCCGCTATTTTAGACCAAATACTGCTAATGACCTTTTTAATTATTATTATTATTTTTTTATTTTTCTCTTCTCAATAGCGGCGACCCAATAGTCGCCACTATTGACCCCTCATTAACGGCGACCTCGGGCAACCCTTAGAGCCGCCGCTAATGACCTTTTTGATTTTGATTTTGATTTTTTTTTAATTTTTTTCTTCTCAATAACGGCAACCCCATAGTTGCTGCTAATAATCCCTCATCAGTGGCGACCTTTAGAGTCATCGCTGTTTTAGACCAAATAGCAGCGACAATAAGTCGCTTTTAATAATTTTTTTAATAATTTTAGTTTTTTATTTTTCTCTTCTCATCTGCGGCAACCCTTGAGTTGCCGCGGGTTGCCACTGTTTTAGACCAAATAGCGGCAACATTATGTCACCGCTAATGACCTTTTTAATTAATTAATTAATTAATTATTTTTATTTTTTTCTTCTTAATAGCGACGACCCCATAGTCGCTGCTATTGACCCCTCATCAGCGATGACCTTTAGAGTTGCTATTGTTTTAGACCAAATAGCGGCGACATTAAGTTGCTGCTGATGACCTTTTTAATTATTATTATTACTATCATTATTTTTTCTCTTCTCAATAGTGGCGACCCCATAATCGCCACTATTGACCCCTCATCAGCGGCTGTGCCGCTGTCGCCACTAATTGTTTTTTAATTTTTTTTTATCATGTTATTAGCGGCGATGCTTAGAGTCGCCACTATTTACTCATCATTAGTGGCCACTATTTGCGGCGACCTAAAAGTCACCGCCAATGACGGGTCATTAGCGGCGACTTTTAGTGTCGCCGCTATTTTTTTGGTCGCTAATGAGGGTTTTTCTTGTAGAATTATAATTATCATTTTCAACAAGATCGAGTCATTTTAGTTAGACTCCAAAACATTTTAACTGGCTATTCAGACTTCATTGATCTTAACCTAGATATTTTATATGGGATGTATGTAACTAATAATAATATAGATGGTGTACTTAGCAATAATTTATAAAGCTTTTTATTTTTATTTATTTTTTACGTTTTTGCTGTATTCCTTCTGAGAAAGTGAAAAAATTAAAGAGGGAGACGACCTTGACGTTTACTTGGCAGCTAGCTTGTCATTTCAATTAAAATTATATATTTAACTATTAAATATAGTTTTAGTTTTGGTTCATGCTAATAAATTTGAATTGATTTTATTATTCGAGCTTGCTTATTCTAGAAGACTAGAATTTGAATGCCTAAAGTGATCATTTTCATGTCTTTCTCACCCATGTCACGCCATAGGCCCACAATTGATACTATATATGCACGCTGACTAAGTCAACTTGGGGCATTTTTGTAAATATAAGCGTTTGATAAAATTATAGTTTAACCTTTAAAATTGTAGTTTAGCCTTTAAAATCATGTATTTTAAACACACATGCACCTCTTGGCCTGCAATTTTAAAACGCAATTTTTTCTACATTTTCAAACCGCAATTATTTAAAAATGCACTCCTAAACAATTCATTCCCTATGATTTTGCTTGCTTAAAATTGTACTTCTGATTTACGAAATCGCAATGCCAAACACACTCTTAAACTCACATGCATATGAAGAGTTTATTTTCTCATGCTATATTTTGTGTGTTATAGTTAGAGAATATGTTTAAAAAAAAAAAAAAAAAGTTCCCGTTTAGATTCTTTCTCCACGTTTGATTAATAGATGTTTTCTTAGGGTTTGTTTGGGATTGCGTTTGAGGAGCTTAAAAGTGCTTTTAACACTCAAAAAGTCTGTTTAAAGAAAAAAGTATTCATTTAGTAAAAAAATTAAAAGCGCTTTTGAGGGTCCAAAAAGTCAAAAGCACTTTTGGCAAAAGCTTAAAAATGAAGTTTTTACCCAAAAACTATATTTTTCAAACGAAATCTCAAACGTACTCTTAATCGTCTCTGCTTGTAGACATATATATTTCACATAGAATAAATTAGTTGTGTTAATTATTTAATGATTTATTGCACAACACATGCAGATTTATTCACATAGAATAAATTGTGGGATTCATTCACTCCAATGTGGAGTGTACTTGGATGCACATCTCATTCATGTGATGTGGGGCTAGGCGGCTAGCAAGTACTGTTGGCATGCAGATTTTGGAAGGCCATGTTTTGACTTCGAAGACCAGTATACTCTTACCTTTGTGGGGGTGGAAAAACTGAGAGCAGTTGTCGATCTTCACGGGGATTTTGGAAATTAAGCCACGGAATCATAATAATATATATGTTCCTTCTTGGAAGGAGATGATGATGAGGACAGGTATTAAAGTTGAAAGACGACCTTGACCATTGCCTATACCGCCAGCCACATACTCCCTCACCAAGTGGACACAACTAATTACCATTTTTTTTTTTTTTTAAGAAAAATATCATCTATTTTTTAAAAAAAATACCAAATAAAAAAATAATCACATAAGAGAAAAGTTGAGCAAAGTTGTGTAAAAAAGTTGTGGCTCTATCATTTCTCTTTTCGTTATTATGGAGAACATTGACAGTTTTTAATAGTTTAAAAAATGGGTGAGGAGGACATTGTCAATTGAATGATAGTTTGAGGAGATTATATATATATATATATATATATATATATATATATATACACACACACGTGTGTGGACTTTCCTCAAATATATAATACTAGAAATTCTTGTATTAATGAAATATTGAACGTGGAAAATTAAAGGATTGGTTTTACAAGGTATTTTGGTTTCGCACTGATTTTATTCATCTATACTCAATTTATACAAGATGCTTGATGGTTTACAAGGGAAATAAAATACATAATTAATTTTGATTTCCTTATCAAATGCTAGCCATTGATGTTGATTAAATTGAATTTGCGTTGTTGAGGAATTGACCATTGCTTGAGCTTTCATGTGGGAAGTATTTCCTTGTTCAGTGTGTGTTTGTTTATTGAGTAATGCTACAAGACCCTCTTGTGTTCCTCCAATAATGACGTGCCTCTTCAAATCATCATTGGTCTTGTGATTGATCATTATTGAATTTTGATCAAATAGTAATTTTAAAAGCCACTTCATTTTTAGAATGACACAAGAAGGACTTATAGAATTACTCTTGTTCATTACGCCCTTGCAAGCGAGACATGAGGCACATGACGTGGAGCTTGGCACGCATGACAAAGAAAGGAGAGGTTGGTTTGGAGAAGATGTCGACCTGGTTATCTTTGTTGGAGAAGAAGCTAACAAAAAGTATTTTGGAGGCAACTTTGTAACGAACAAAATGAAAATCGATTTCGATCTGCTTGATACAAGTATGGAAGGTGGGATTTGCAATAAGGTATGTGGCACCAATGTTGTCAGACCATAGAGTAGGCAGTGGAGGGAGAAATATTCCAAGATCGCAAAGCATGGATTGAAGCCATATGAGTTTGGCGACAGTGGTGGCAAGAGTGCGATATTCAAATTCAGCGCTGGAGTGGGCGATTGTCCATTGTTTGAGAGAGGACCAGAAGATGAGATTGGGGCCAAGAAATACGCAGAACGCATGTGTGGATTTTCTGTCATCTGGACAACTAGAATAGTTAGCATTGGAGAAGGCTTGTAGGGTGTGGGATGGAGACTCGCGAGGTGCAAGCCATAAGTTATAGTAGATTTGAGGTACCACAAGATACGCTACACAGGCTGTAGATGGAGAGAGGCGGGTCGATGTATGAATTGTGAAACTTTGTTGATGACAAAAGAGATGTCGGTTTGAGTAAGTGATAGATATTGCCGGACACCGACAAGGATGCAATAGGAAGTGGGATTAGAGAGTTGATCGCTGGAGAAGAGGGAAAGAGCGTGTGTGGTGGACATAGGAGTCTTGACAAGTTTAACTTATGACATGTTACTCTTGTGGATGAGATCAAGAATGTAGCGTTGTTGTGAGAGAAGGACATCATCTGTTGTGGTAATAGATTTCATGCCGAGGAAGAAATGAAATGGACCTAAGTCTTTGATAGCAAAGTTAGCTTTGAGTGAATGCAGGAGAGTAGCAGTCCCTTATCAACTATTAGGACAGTACCATAGTAGTAGAATAAAAAATCCAATGGTGGATTAATGTCACGTTAACGGAGAAGGATGGAAGAGGAATAAAGGTATATGAAATAGCATTTCTCATGATGTAATCATAAATTTTGAGGGTTATTAAACCTTTTTAGGATAGTAATATATAGTACTAGTATTAGAATAAAAAGACTCTCCAAGTGGGAGATAGAGTAGCAATTTATTCCAATAAAGTACTTTCATTAAGAGAATTGGTAGGACTCTCTTTCTATGACAGTTATCCACGTGAGTAAAGTCTATTGTAGTATTTAAATCCATGTTTGGTAAATAAAAGGGAAGCAAAAAAATTATCTTCAAACTTTTATTTGTCAAAATGTGTAAGTTTCCTCTATGAATCTCATTTTTCTCTACTTATTTATTCAATTTATCCTGCTATGTGTTTTGTTACCCTAGAAGGGTTTGTGTTATGGGCAATGGATATCATGATCCACACTGAATAAGAACTTATTTAAAATTGTGTTAAAATGCTTAAAAAATAATTTTAATATTCAAAAAAGTGTACCAAACAAAAAGCTGGTTTATGTAGTTAGAACTCTAAAAGTATTTTTTTAATTTTTTTACTCTAAAAATAGTCTAGATGCAATTTTGACGTATTCTAAACGTGTGTGATTATGTTCCACTTCATTTATGTATTTTTAGTTTTGAGCCACTCATTCTATTTTGTCTTTGCTTCGACGACCTTGACCTTGGCTTTATAATAAAGAATCAATGAATATATTTTGTGTGGCTCAACTGCCCCTTACATTTCAATAATTCACATTATTGGCCATTTGCCATTGCTAAATGTGCTCGCCCTCTGTTGTTTTTGTGCTAACAATGGCCATGCACATTGAAATACGACCAGGTCAACTGTCAGGGTAGTTGGCCATTGAAAGAACTCGTACGTACTTGCTGTGGTCATGAAGTCTTCGAGCTATTGTAGTGGCAACCAAATGATGGTTACTGTAAACGACATGCTGATTAAAATCCTCTGCTTGTTCTTGTTCTGTTTTCCTTTTCTCTGCTCTGCAAGAGATACTATAACATGGAACAGCTCCATTAGTGACTTCCAAGGAGAAACACTTGTTTCTGCTGGAGGAAGATTCGTGCTCGGATTCTTTACTCCAAATGGAAGCTTATATATGAGAAGATACGTTGGGATATGGTACTTGAATTCAACAACTTTTGTATGGGTTGCTAATCGCGACAAGCCACTCGGCAATTTCAATGGAGTTTTTGCAATTGCAGGAGATGGCAACGCCAAGGTCTTAGATAGAAATAACAAGAGTTACTGGTCGACCGGACGATTAAGAAATTCGTCATATACCCACAGGATATTGAAGCTCCAGGATTCTGGGAACCTGGTTCTAACGGAAGAAGGTCCAAGTAACAATACAGTGATCTGGCAAAGCTTTGATGATCCAACTGACACATTTCTTCCCGGAATGAAGATGGATACAAACATGGTGTTGACTTCGTGGAAAAGTAGTGACGATCCGGGACTGGGGCATTTCACGTTCCAGCAAGATCAAGATGAACCAAACCAATATATAATCCGGAGAGAAGGGTCAATCTTGTACTGGGCAAGCACGGTCTCGGGTGATTTCATCGACTCCAATACGCATGACATACTCGCTGCGATATTTTCAGAAGTTTTCACTTATGAATATCGGGATATGAGGCTGGTTATGGATCACTTGGGGAAGATACAGTACTTTATCCGGGTAAACGTCAAGACAGAGTCGTGGATTTTGTCTTGGTTCGAGCCAAGACACAGATGCAGTGTGTACAATGCTTGTGGAAATTTTGGTAGCTGCAATAGTAGGACTAGGAAGCTGTGCAAGTGTCTTCCTGGGTTTGAGCCAAAATCTTCAAACAAATGGAATTCAGGGGATTTTTCTGATGGGTGCAAAAGGGTTTCAATTTCACCCATATGTGGTGAGAATGGTAGAAGAGACAGGTTCCTGAGCCTGAAGATGATGAAAGTGGGAAAGGCGAAGGATTTATTTCACGTTCGTAATGAAACAGATTGTGCAAATGACTGCCTTCGCGACTGCAGCTGTCAAGCTTATTCATACGATGAAAACGTACTACAGAGATCTGATAAACAAGGTAAATGCCGCATTTGGGGGGATCTTGATAATCTCTCGGAGAATTACACAGGTGGCCGTGACCTCTTTCTCCGGGTGGCAGCTTCTGGTATAGGTAACACTCCATGTCTTTTCAATGTATTTGGTAACCTTTTTGAAGTATTTTCTGAACAATCTCCAATGAGGTGGTGATAGCATATTGACACAAGATGATTAATGTATAAGTTAAGTTAGTAGACTTATATAAGGTGATGTAGCGTTATGATTTAAAATTAGTTAATGAAGAGTTATAATTTTTAGGGATAATTACTTTTTTCCCCATCAATTACAACGCATTGTCACTTTGTCCCCATGAACTGACAACCTTACTATCCAACCCCATCAAACTATTATTTTGTGTCAAAAACCCCCATTCCGTCAGTCAAATGCGTTAACTCAGACAGTCAATCGGTTACTTTGCCCCCATGAACTATACCGCATTGTCACTTTGACTGTTTGGGTTAACTGTTAATTGCCAGTTATCCCAAAAGCTTAAGCTCTTTTTTTATAGGTGAGGGCTAATACGTGGAATATTTAATTGAAATTGGGGGTCAAATGAAGGGGTCAAGGTTCGATCCCAGGACCTTTGACTCTGATACCATGTTAAACTACCACTTGTCCCGTGAGTTATGGGCCCACCACGTTTCCTTTTTCTCTAATACCATATTAATTACCAGTTATTCCAAAAGTTTAAGCTGATAGAAAGAAATAAATTTAATCACTTAACCATTACTTTAACATTAACGCCTTTGCCTAACGGAAGGAGAGTTTTGGGCCTAAAATGGTAATTTGATGGTGTCGGATAGTAGAGTTATTAATACATGGGATAAAGTGACAATGCATTCTAGTTGATAAGGGGAAAGGTAATTACCCCTAATTTTTAAACTATTTGCTTGACTGAGATACTTTAAAGACAACAGATGTTCTGTGGGAAAATCCTTGCCGCTCTGTCATGATGTCTGCCTGACACGAGATGATTAATGCTTTTGAATAAAAAGGAATTAGACAATAACATGTGATGTAGTATTGTACAGTGATTATGATAATTTCAGATACAATACGCTTGAAACTTCACCTTCTTCCCACCCAATTTTGGGTGGCTTCTGATCCATGGGACAAATTTACGGATTGCCACCCACTTAACATTTGCCAATGATTTCAAACAGCGATCGTTGTAGAACTAGAAAAAGGTATTTGTTGTTGTCCATGTTTTGGTGTACCACCTTGAATTACAGAGCTCACAATAAAAATGACCCTTCTTGGCCATAGCATCTCCCTCTGTCATCTACTGTGTTTTTGTGTGCGTATGAAATGAATTTCTACCTTGCGTATTGTTCTGTTTCACTGCAGTCTCTGTTTCCCCTGGGCCTGATGAAGGGACTTCAGAGAAGAAGAAGAAGAATAAGCCATCATATCTTATTTTCCTGGGGACTATTGCAACTATAATTGTCATCTTATGCATAATTTGTTCCGTATTCTTTCTGAAAAGAAGACGAATGGCCAATAGACAAGGTAACTAGCAGACATCAATTCGTATTTTAGCTTTCTTCCATTAGATTGCAAGTGGCTGATTTTAAATTGTCTTTTGAAATCAGATAACAGGGGAAGTAATCAGGGAAGGATCGCATTGCAGTTGTACGACACTGAGAGACATATCAAAGATTTTATAGACTCAGTTGAGTTCAGAGAAGAAGATAAAAAAGGCATAGATGTACCATTTTTTGATTTGGCAAGCATACTAGCTGCTACCGACAACTTCTCCGAGGCAAATAAGCTTGGACAAGGAGGGTTTGGGCCTGTTTACAAGGTAAAAAACTCTTTCCTCATAATCAAGAAACTCCCTAAAGAATTTTATGGCTAAATAGGAATAATGGTTATGGATATCTCAGGGTAAGTTTCCAGGAGGACAACTGATTGCTATAAAGAGGCTGTCAAGGGGTTCACGACAAGGCTTAGAAGAATTTAAGAATGAGGTTTTGTTGATTGCCAAACTTCAGCATAGGAATCTTGTTAGACTTTTGGGATACTGCATTGATAGAGATGAAAAGATGTTACTCTATGAATATATGCCCAACAAAAGCTTAGACTCCTTCTTATTTGGTTAGCTTCCGAACTTGAATCTTTTAATTTTTTAACTACATAAGTATATGAGCACTTCCAATTTAAAATAGCTGCAGATGGTCAATAACTTCTTCTTCTTTTTTCTTTTTTTCTCTGAAATGTAAAATGGTATGTAAGATCGAACACTATGTGTGTTATTGAACTGGGAGATACGCCTTAAAATCATTTTAGAAACCGCTCGAGGGCTACTTTACCTTCATCAAGATTCTAGATTGAGAATCATTCATAGAGATTTGAAAACAAGCAACATTCTGCTGGATGAAGAGATGAACCCCAAGATTTCTGACTTTGGTTT
>NC_081545.1:7465936-7469456 GCF_901000735.1 Corylus avellana | reverse complement strand
GGGTGTCATAAAGCTTAGGCTGCCAAGGTCCTTGTTGCAGTAAAATCTGTGGTACAGGGGATCACCACAGTATTGTTGGGTGCTTAGTGGATAGGGAATGGTGTCAATACCACACGGCTCGCAAGTTCTTTTTTTTGAACCTGCAAGTGTATAATGTCTTTGATGTTAACATTAATTGGCATGTGTCTGGCAGACATCATGACAGAGCACAGGAAGGATTTTCCCACGTCACAGAACATGAACAGAGAATAGAAAATCTAGCATCTCAGTCAAGCAAATAGTTTACAAATTATAACTCTTCATTGACTAATCTTAAATCCTAACATTAAAGCATTATCAAAACTCTCTATTCTTTAATTAAAATTTGACTAAAAATTTCACTTTTTCTAGTTTAACTATTGTCATGCAAAAGTACCAAGACTTTTAAAGAGCTTATTGAAGATACTCTAATCGCCTTATATAGCTTACTAACTTAATTTACACGTGTCCTTAAAGGATAGTTCAATCGGCTATGGATAACTTAACTTATACGTGTCTTCAAGGAATAACTCAATCAGCTATGGACCACTTCTCATGAAGTGGACATCACTAGTTCGAATTCCTCATCCCCATTCTCTTGTAGACATGTCAAAAAAAAAAAGTAACTGATACGTTTATTAACGTTAAGAATTTGATGAGATTAAATCACCCTAAATTAAGATATTTGATTAAGATTATATTTCCTGGGTAAGGTCTATAAACATAACATTTCGCTATTTATTTATTTTTCTATTTTATTATTAATTTCTTCGTATATCACCACCCCAAGTGAAAAGACACAGATTGTTCAGAAAAAATTTCGAAGGTCACCAAATACATTGAAAAGACATGGACAAGTACCTATATCAGAAGCTGCCACCCGGACAGAGAGTTCACGGCCACCGGCGAAATTCTCCCAGAGATTATTAAGATCCTTATCTAAAAGTGACAACTCTGCCGTGTTGTTTACCGAGATAAAATACTGTATCTTCCCCGAGTGATCAATAACCAGCCTCATATCCCGATTTTCAGAAGTGAAAACTTTTGAAAATATTGCAGCGAGTATTTCGTCATCGGAGTCAATGAAATCACCCGACACCTTGCTTTGCCAGTATGGGATTGACCCTTCTTTCCGGATTATATATTGGTTTTGATCTTGCTGGAAGGTGAAATGCCCCGGTCCCGGGTCGTCAATACTTCTCCATGAAGTCAACACCAAGTTTGTATCCATCTTCATGCCGGGAAGAAACGTGTCAGTCGGGTGATCAAAGCTTTGCCAGATCACCGTATGGCTAATTCGATCTTCTTCCATTAGAACCAGGTTCCCAGAATCCAGAAGCTTCAAGGTTCTGTTAATATATGACAAATTTCTTCCTCGATGGGTGGACCAGTAACTGTTGTTATTTCTATCTAAGAGCTTGGCGTTGCCATCTTCTGCAATGGCAAAAACTCCATTGGAATCGCCAAGCGGATTCTCACGATTAGCAACCCATACAACAGTTCTTGGATCGGAACTGTAGTACCATATCCCAACGTATCTTCTGCTATATAAGCTTCCATTTGGAGTAAAGAATCCTAGCTCGAATCTTCCTCCAGCAGAAACAAGTGTTTCTCTTTGGAAGTCAGTAATGGAACTGTTCCATGTTATGTTATCTCTTGCAGAGCAAATGAAAGGAAAACATAACAAGAAGAAGCAGAAGACTGTAGTCAGCATGTCGTTTGGCTGCCACCGCTAGCTCTAAAGGTTGCGTACTGCAGTAGCTCGAAGACTCCATGACCAAAGCAAGTATACTTACGATTTTTTTCAATGGCCAGAACTACCCCTGCCTGTTGACTTGGTCGTATTTCATTGCACAACAAAATTGTCAAAATAGAGGGCGGGGGCATTTGCCCATTTAGTAGTGGCAAATGGGCAATTAAACCAGCGTGAATTATTGGGCAGTTAAGCCAAGGTCAAGGTCGTCGACTGGATTACAAACCTATGGGAACACTGACGTGGCGATGCTCTATGCGGTTAAGGAAACCTGAGTTACGCTCTTCATTTTTGTGCGTAACTAGGGTTACGAAATTGGGGATAGTCATCAATTCGGTCCAAATTGCCTAATTTTCCCTGGAAGTTCATGGTTTCCCTCGCTACGTTCTACCCGTGAGACTTGGACTAGCCGATTTGCAGCAGAATCATGCCGCTTGGAATGGTCGAGGAAGGGATAGGAAACTTAGAGCATGTTAGGGATGGTGACGGATCGGGTCCAACCGCAGTCCTGGCCGAGTCTTAGTGAAGTCGCGACCGGCTCATCAACAAATCCAGTAATAACAAATTGTTTATGATAATCTATGTTGATGACATAATAATTACATGAATTCATCAGCACATTGATTAATCAAATGTAGCAGGAATTTTAGGTTAAGGACATCATTGAGCTTTTTCCTTAGCATACCAAAGGCGTCAATCCAAATATGTTTCTAACCTACTTAATCAGACTCAAATGGCTAAAGCAAAGTCTGCGAAGTCACCATATCCACCTGGTTCTAAACTTCCCAGATTTGATGAAGAAGCCTGACATAACGGAAGACCAAGTAATAATAATCAGAAACATTTGCATCTTTTGACCAAAAAAAAAAAAACAAGCTTGCAAGCTAAAAGTATAATAAACTCCGCAAAGTATTGAAAAAAGTTTTCTAATTTAATAATAATTCAATTGATTTTGTGTTTTACATCAACAAATTTACACACATATATATATAAGAGAAATACTTATAGAAAAAGTAAACATAATTCTAGTAGTCATAGTAAACCTAATCCTATTAAGAAAATAAAATAATTAAAGTAAATATCAACCTAGTAAGGAAATGAAATAAAGCCATAATCAAATAAAATCCTAATTAAATAAAATAAAATCTTAAAAATAGAAAATCAAATATAATTTACAATCAGTTGGAATCGTGACAAATCTTTCATTTTGTCTTGTATTGTCTAAAACAATATTGTGAAATGTTGTGAGATTTGAAATAGCTTTAGAGTCATTACTTGTAATAACAATATCATCGACGAATCCAAATTTGTTCTTGGCCACCAGCGCCATCATCATAGATCTCCGCCAAGTGATGAAGTTGTCACCATGGAGGGGATGTGATACAATTAAGGTTCCTGGATTGTCACCATGATGAAGATAGAACTGGTTGGATGAAGTATCAGATTGAGTACTATTCATCGAAGACTCAGCAGATTCAGATGTAATTGTCACCATTGAATCAAGAGAAAGAAGTTTGAAGAAAGAGAGAAAGCTTTGAAGAAGCTTGAAGACAGAGAGAAAGCTTGAAGAAGCTTGAAGAAGCTTTAATGGCGAACAATAGTTTCAAGGAGCACATGTGTCTCCGAGGATTTGATGAATTAAAGTTTGAAGAATATGATTTGTATTGATAAATGCTTACAGTGGAGTGTTTATACTTGAATGTAAAGGTAGATAATATTACACGTGTGTAAAAGAACTTCTAACTTCCT
>NC_081545.1:7446883-7465836 GCF_901000735.1 Corylus avellana | reverse complement strand
ATTTGAAAACAAGCAACGTTCTGTTGGATGAGGAGATGAACCCCAAGATTTCTGACTTCGGCTTGGCAAGGATATTTGGAGGTAAACAAACCGAGGGAAGC
The DNA here is from genome assembly GCF_901000735.1 of Corylus avellana. Taxonomy (NCBI): domain Eukaryota; kingdom Viridiplantae; phylum Streptophyta; class Magnoliopsida; order Fagales; family Betulaceae; genus Corylus; species Corylus avellana. Next base: position 7,465,735 of record NC_081545.1, on the reverse strand, counting down.
ACGACCAGGGTAGTTGGGACATAGTAAGTTTCAATGTAGATGGTTAATTAATCTCCAAAGCTGATTGTTTAGACTTTTGTATGACATTTTTCACTTCCATCAACTGCATTCCCTAATCCACTAACTAATTGAAAATTTGTTGTCGTGCAGTGGCTACATGTCTCCTGAATATGCATTAGATGGGTTTTTCTCGGTCAAATCTGATGCCTTCAGCTTTGGTGTAGTTGTACTTGAGGTTATCAGTGGGAAAAGGAACACAGGATTTTTCCACTCAGAACAAGCTTTGATCAGTCTTCTAGGCTATGTAAGTGTGTTGAATTGTTTAATACATAGTTATGCTTTCATCATTTTGTGCTTCATGCCAATTTCGATTTTGAAACTGTCCCAGACATGGAAATTGTGGAAAGAAGACAAGGCATTGGATTTAATGGACCAGACATTAGGTGAAAGTTGCAACACAAATGAGTTTTTGAGGTGTGTTAATGTTGGGCTCTTATGTGTACAAGAAGACCCCAGTGATCGTCCCACTATGTCGAATGCTGTTTTCATGCTTGGGAGTGAAACTGCAACTCTCCCGACTCCTAAACAACCAGCCTTTGTTGTAAGGAGATCCCTTTCTTCTAGTAAACCAGAAAGCTTAAATGAATTAACAGCTTCCATAGAAGAAGGTCGATGAAGATGGAGGTTCTCATGAGTCTTGTTTTCTCTTTACCAATTTGTATTACTTCATATTGTGGTTCTTAAAACAAAGTTTGAATGAATTGACTTTGGCGGGATACCAAAACCGACAATAAAGATCTCTAATCAAAAGACATTTGCTATGCTATGTATCAAGATACAAAACAACATTTAAAGTTACAAGTGAGATTACATCATTTTTATTTGACATAATTATCCGAAGGCATTCTGTTCCTATATTTGAATTTGATGTATTTATGGCGCCCACTTTTGATGCAGCGTGACTTAGTGGGCTACAACGAATAACAACATTAAGCAGTGGATAAATACTTTTAGATCTAGATTCTATCAATGATCTAAGAAATCTTCTTGACAAAAGCTAGATACTCTCTAGGTTTTGAGGGAAAACAAAGAAGAAACTCAACTCTAGGTAATTCTTATTACACAAACTCAATAATAATCCAAATCTACCTTTCTGGAGGCTATAAGCATGTATTTATAGCCCAAAGACTCATAAACCTAATTAAACTACGAATTAGAGTCCTTATTGCAATTCTAGGCTTCAAATCCTAAATAAACACATAAATACGAAATTAAATGAATTAAAACTCTACGGTGTCTATTCGAATGGGACTTTTGGCTGTCCGGACGGCCACGTACGTAAAACGTGAAAAACAATAAAAATCTACGAAGCTCGTCCGGACGGCCTTAATTATGCTCCATCCAGAAGGCTTCCCACATAAAGCCTAAAAACCAGCAATTAACATAGGTGCCGATCTACATTAACATCTCTTTCTTTGAATGTATTAGTTGATAAGCTGCATGCCTGTCTTCCATCTTGATCTTCAGCACTATCAGTTACTACAACTACCATATCTTGAGCTTTGTTCTTACATCTGCAAGATCGCATGCCACATAAGAGGATTTTTCTTGAGTTGCTGGTTGAAGTGCTGCACCCTTATCTGCAGAGTGTGTGCCTCATCTATTTGTTTAATAGCCCCCCTGAAACCTCAATTGAAGGGGGGGAGTAACAACCTGCAACTTGGACTTCAGAAAGGTAAACCGAGCAGAGGATAAGCCTTTAATGAACATGTTTGCAACTTGGTCAAGAATAGAGATAAAACGTAACACCTCGGTCTCGTATGGGAAGATGAAGAGTATACCACATTGAGTGGCTAGTTTATAAAGATAGTCATGAGTATTAAGTCTTACATTGGCTAATTATTAGGTTAAACTGTGCTTTATAAGGAATTTTAGGAAAGCTCCAAATTGATTCGTCATTTTAGGATGATGGCGTAGATGTGACTAGCGTTTTTTCCTAGGTGGTTACAAATTGATGCAGCATGACTTAGTTGGCTGCAAAGAAGAACAACAATAAAAAACAGATATGTTTTTCTAGATCTTGATATGATCAAAGAATCTAAGAAATCTTCTCTAAACCCTAGATACTCTCTAGGGTTTGAAGGAAAATCATGAAGAAACTCAACTCTAAGACTTATTATTGAACAAAACTCACATATAAACCAAATCTATGTTCTAGGGTCTATAAAACATGTATTTAGAGGCCCTCAAACCCTAAACCTAAAATCAATATGAATTAAAGTCGGAATTTAACATATTTAACAAAAGCTTAGACTCTTTCTTATTTGAGTTAGATTTGCGGTGTTGAAAATCTAACTCAAATATCTACAAAGTTATGTTTCACAAAAGTTTACTAATTCTGATGTTTATTAGGTCAAAATAGCCTCCGTTCGCAGGCCGTTTCCTGAAGAGGCCTGTTTGAATGACCTGCGAACAGCGGCTATTTTGACCTAATAAACATCAGAATTAGTAAACTTTTGTGAAACATGATTTTGTAGATATTTGAGTTAGATTTTCAGCACCGCAAATCTTGCTCCAATCCAAGGTCCGAAACTCTAGATATCGCCTTTTGTAGAACTTGTCAGGTGCTAATTTCCCCTACATCATCGCCATTCTTTATGGAATCCTTAGCCTTCCGGTCTACATTACAAATGGTATCAGAGCTTCCTAATAACGCTAAGCCATATGGTACTGGAGCACTACATCATGTGGTCCCGAGGATGTTAGGAGTTTAAGAGGGAGAGTTTATAATATTCCAGTCTCATATTGGGAAGATGAGAAGTAGTCCATATATAGTGAGTGTTTTATAAATATAGTCATGAACACTAAGTCTGACGTAGTGGAAGACTAAGTAACCACAATTAGAAGAAACTCCATTGAGTATTTGAGAGAAAATTCTCTGATTTGATAATGATTCAATTGATTCTCCATTTTACATTACAAATTAGTCTATTTATAGAAGAGAAATACTTGTAGAGAAAATAAACCTAACTAGCAATAGTAAGCCTAATCCTAATAAAGAAAGGCAAATAATTAAAGCAAATCTAATCTTATTAAGGACATGAAATAAAGTTCCAATAAAAGAAAATATATTATAAATAAAATCCGAATAAAATAAAATATATAAGATCATAATATAAAATTGATAATCATCGGGAATCGTGACAATCTTTCATTCTATACTTCCATTGTATGATGAGAAGAAGTAAAATTCTGATCAAACGGTGATGCTCCAATATTATTTTTGATATTTTTTTTATTTTTCGTTTTTACTGAAAATAAGGGTATATATCATCCTATATCAGACACCTCCACTTGAAAAAAAAAAAAAAACAAAAGGTCATTGAGTTTTCTTTGGGACATTGCACGCGTGGCTCCTCCGAATAAAGGTACTTTGAGAAATCTATGTAGATAGCAACAAGACACGACTTTTCATTTTTGTCTCATTCCATAAAAAATGTCTCCAACTATTTCTTTTTGAATGTCATCTTCAACTCCACCTTTTTCTTCAAAAGACTCACTGTTGATCTTTATTTCTGTGATGATTGTGATGAGTTGCACCTGTGTTAGAGGATGTGGTGGTTGTTCTTCCATTGGTGCATTCGTTTTTGGAACCAATGGTTGGGGCTGCACATATTTTTTCTATGACGACAACTCCACTTTTTCAACTAACTTAACAACCTCCATATCTTTTACAGCATAATTAATATTCTCTACATAGACGGAGTGTCTATTTGGAGATTCATGAATACAGTTACGGACAGGTCAAATGCGACTTACGTCATTGTCAAGGTGCTTGTCAACATAAGGATATTAAGCGGGTTTCCTTTGGATGCCATAGTCATCTTGGGCATCCCTGTGATTCCAAAGGGGACCCATATGCATGCCTTCTAACATCTTCCAAAACTGGTGCATCTTCTGTTGCCAATGGTGGGGTCAATTTTTTAAATTTGAACAAAAATTAATTAAAATTAGAAAAATGTTTGGTTTTCATGTTTTGTCCATCATTGAATCTGTAGGATTCACGTATGGGTCTACAAATTTAATTGTGGATTAAAAAAACAAAAAAACCAAAAAGAGGCGTAAAATAGTTTATAAATGTAGGGAGACCCTTTCCCCAATTCAATTAAAAAAAAAAAAAAAGGGGTAGGAGTAATGGGGAGGAGGCAAGCTTCCATGGCTTTTGTTTCAAAGAAGCTTTTTTCAGAGAAAGCTTAGAGAAAATGATTTGAGGATTAGGAATTTATCACTAACCTTAACATGTGTCCAACTTCTCAGCTCTCATAATATTTTTATTTTTTTATCATAGTATTAGAAAACCGAGTGCTAAAAAAAAGTATTAGAAAACTAAACACACATGCGTTTATAATTGAAGTCTGGGCCGTTTATAACTGAAAAGTAAATCATTGAATGAACTGCAATATTAAACAAAGCGTTTGGTAAAAAACAAAGACTTGAACAGTGTGCCACTTGTAATGTTAAATAAAACGCAACACAACTTTTTAAGTTGCACAAACCGTTTTGGTCCGAAATATAGAAGAATATTGTTTTTGTGTTTTCTGCACATTCAATCGTATGGAAGTGTTTCTTATTTATAATAATAAAGAGATTGTTTTGTTTACAAGATCAATAACTGATAGAAACCTAATCCAAAATTGTCTTTGAGAAGTAATTCACTTCAGTTCTTGTTCCTGCAAGAGTTGCTGTTTGAGCAAGGTCCTTTGTCATTATCTTTATCACAATCAGTTGTTTGTGATTTATCTGTTCCAATGCGCCCCCTCAAACTCGACGTGGGCATGCTAACGTTGAGGTTGGATTTTTGCACCAGGAACTTCTGTGAAACTAAAGGTTTGGTAAGGATGTCAGCTATTTGGTCTTTCCCTGAGATGAAATGAATGTCAAGTTCCTTGGCAGCCACTAAGTCACGAACAAAATGATAGTCGATGGCAATATGTTTTGTTTCTTGCATGAAACATGGGATTGGAGGAGAGATATGTGGCTCCGATATTGTCGCAATGTAAGATCCAAGGATGTTGGAAATGCTAACCAAGTTCACGAAGAAGCGCTTGAATCCATACCAATTCGGATGAGGCATTTGCTAAGGCTTTATACTTAGATTCGGTGCTAGATCTTGACACCATGGGCTGCTTTTCCGAACTCCATGAGAGTAGATTTTTGCCGAGAAAGGTACAATATCCAAAAGATGATTGACGATCATAGGGCCATCCCGCCCAGTTAGAGTCTGAATATGATATGAGAGAATGTGAAGATGAGCGATATATTGAGAATATATGATCACTTGTGAACTTTAAGTAACGCAGGATGCGCTTGACTGCTGTCCAATGGGTGTCTCGGGGTTTCTGCATGAATTGTGATACCTTGTTTATGACAAATGACAAATTTGGCTGTGTGAGAGATAGATACTGAAGAGAGCCCACTGTGCAACGATATAATGAGGGATCAGTGATTGTGGGTCCATCAAACTTGCTTAAAGGGGAAGAAGTTGACATTGGCGATGATATAGGCTTGGCAAACATCATGTTTGTTTTTGTAAGCAGATCATGTATGTATCGTTGTTGAGAGAGATGAAGAGCATTGATGTGGTATTTTTGTGACCAAAAATATCAATTATAAAAATAATCACTCGCAATAGGACGAATCTTTGTAGGATACGGCTATAGAGAGGGTGTCGAACCTCAAGGACTACAGGGGTTTAATTATCAAAATTAAAAGATCAAAGTTAACTTAATTAAAAGGGGTTTTGATTTGATTTGCTTAAAAACTAAAGTGCATGAAAATAAAAGAGATTTAAAATAAGAAAGAGAGTAGGGTATTGACTTCACCTCTATCCGCACAACAATGGTTAATCATAATTAATCCCATAAATTCATTCTATGCATGTTATAAATAAACAAGAAACTACCTTATTAAAGAATAAACATAATCTATCTTCGGTTGGCACGGATCGTCCACCTAACCACTAAGACGCGGTACGACCCGTCTTCCTTAGGTATAAATTATCAAATTCTATAACAGGATACATACAATCAATGAATAAGTGTAACCCATCTTTGGTTGGCACCGACTGTCTACCTAAATTACACTAAACTAGGGTGTAGTACAGTCTGTCTTCCCTAGGCATGGCCTATCAAATCCTATTGATCATATGTCAATTAAACCCATTGTATAACCATCATCCTCATAATCACAGAAAACAAGAATGATTTGAGATCAATAAAAGTAAAATACTTTCTAAGACAAGAGAAGAATTTCACAAATATTGATTTTGGAATTTAAGAACAATTGCATTTAATAATTAAGAACATAAATCAATTGTAGCAATCCTCATAATTATACAATCAACATGCATAAATTAAAAATCTAGAAATTAAATACAATCAAACCATTGTGCTTGGATAGGGTTACATCAACACCCTATTACAGAATTAGCCGCTCATCGGGGTGCTAGGATGGCCTCCTGCCATGGATTATCTCCTCTTCAACTTGTCAAGCCTCCAAGAAGATTTTTGTATCTAAAACTAAGCACACCTTCTCTTGAAGGTTAAGAGTCTATTTATAGGGAGAAAGCCAGTCCTAGAAGCCCTAGGAAACCTAGAAATTTTGGAGATTTAAGTCCAAGTCCAATTAGGATAAAGAAAACCTAAGTCCAAATCGGAATATGATTTGCCCAGAATTGCATTCCTATCTTGCAGGGCGATTTTGGCATTGCGGCGCTCCGAATTAGGAAAATTCTATTTCACAATGATTTGTATCAATTTGAGTTAGCTTTCCAGTGCCACTTGAATCACCTCAATCGGATATTTGAACTGAAAGTTATGGCTAAAATACCGAGACGTATGCAGAATCCAAATTTGAATCCAATCCGATTTTGACTCCAATTTGAGAAATTCCGAATTAATCATTTTCTTTATTTGATTAAACTTAACCATGATTGGTTAAGTTTAACCATATCTTCTAGGTCTTCTCAAAGTGTGCTTTTAAGCCCAAAATCAATGGAATTAATTGCATCTTGATTTATAACCTGAAAACAGAAAAACAAAACAAAATCAAACAAATAACAATGCTAAGGAATTAACATATGTAAATTAAGGGGCTTGAATGTGCAACATTCGATGCTTATCACACCTCCAAACTTACATATTGCTAGTCCCTTAGCAATACAAAACAGAAAATAAACTGAAAAACAAAAAGATAAATCCATCTTTCGTGGGATATACGATTGCATTTAACGTATGCAACAAGCCTTTTAAACCCCTAGGAATTCCCTAGTGGACGAGTGAAGTCTCTTGAGGGTTTTCCAGAAATGATACCCACAAACATCATGCAAGTGTTCATATTATCCAAAACTTAAGGTATCACTCAAAACGATGATTTTTTATTCATTAGCAAGCTTAAAAAGATAAACTCCATCTTCACAATGAATTGGAATTTTAAAATTTAATTACTTACAAAAGACATGCTAAGGTATCACAAGTTCGAAACAATGTAAGGTGAACTAGCACATAAATATGAAGCTTCCAAGTATTTCCAATGTGCAATGTCTCTATATCTCAAAGTTTACTGAAATCCCTATTAGGAAGAACAACAATGGCATATTTTTTTATTTTTTATTTTTTATTATTATTTTTTTTTTTTCAGGTTGTACAATGTTCGATTCCCTTAAGCTTTCTAATTAACCCATGTAACGAGTGTTAAGTCAATGACTCCCAAACCAGATGGTTTTAGGGCATTAGGTGTAAAGACACCCCTAGGACTTACTAACTCGAGTTAAAAAAGCTACGAAACCAAACTAACCATGACATCAATCAAATCAAAATTTTTCACCTTTTGACGTGAACACTCAATGCTTTGAGGCAAGAAGCCCAGTTACTTAGTGAAAAGCTTATCAATGATTTCTTTTTCTTTTTTTCTTTTTTATTTTTTTTTTATCACATATGTATATGCCAGAGTATCCATCTAATAAATCTTCCAGTTTCACCCAAGATATAGAAACACACACATCAGACTTCATGTTATACCACACAAATTATGTGCTAATGTGCTTGTGTAAGAGTAGATCAAACATGTGGATTCTCAACTGTTCTAAGCAAGTAACCAAACTAAAAAAAAAAAAATTCAATTATCAGATCATGTGTTCAAAATTTTAAGCTCGCCAATAAAATCAAATCACAATTTTTACGATCAACCAAAATTTTAAGACAAACATGAACATGCATATATTCGTTTTCTTTTTATTTTTCACAAATAAAAATAAAATAAAATTGGAACAAAGTGTGTGTAAAGTGCCCCCCATACCCCCAAACTTAAATTACACATTGTCCCCAATGTGTGTATAATATGGAAAGAATTTACTCGAGAGATGGACGAACTGTTTGAAATAGCATGGCTTATTGCACACCCCCAAACTTGAATTGAAGCACACTTGTCCCTGAAAAACAAAGTGATACTTCAACCAAATACCAATCAAGTGCACACATTGTTGTAAAAATATAATCAAATAATGAAGCAACAATGCATAAAATAAACCTGGATGGAGATCATGTACCCTGGTGAAGTGAGGTTCAAGTACACAGGGTCTGCACTCGATCCTATGAAACTGACTCATCTAGTCAAAATATATGGAATCTGCCAAGTCAACGGAATCCATATCCTTGATGTACGCAGTGTTCTCTGACCTTTAAGTTTAAATTTGAAGCACCAATCTTTTCTTCTCTTAGACCAAAGAGAATAAATTTTACCCACAAATAGGTAATTCCATATGTCAGCATATCGAGGTAGATCCTTCTGAGTATTTCCAAACAATTTCTCATCCGAAAAGGAATCATGAATTGGAATAAAATGGGGAGAATACTTGGGGAGTTTTTCTACCTCGATGGTCTCTTTTTCCTCGTCTAACTGCCCTAACAGACTACCCTCCTGGCCTCTTGGTAAGTCATAAGAAATAATGACTGGGATAGTGTCATCTGTCCCTAAAAATGAAGATTTCAGATTACCTGGAACAGGGGCTCGGGGCTCATATCGCATCTCGGGAATAGGAGGTGATGGTGAAGAAGCCTCAGTGCTCGCTTCCTTGCTTTTTTCCCGAGGTAGATCCTGTGGGACCTCAATTTGCTCCTCCTTCCTTTCTTCCACGTGGTTTCCGACCACCTCTCCACTCCTTAGTGTGGTGATAGCTTGCTCATGACACAAAGTACTCTCTTCCTCCATGTAGTTTTCATCAGGAATGGCCACCGGGTGACTTTGAAGCTCTTCTTCTTCCATCCTATTGAGGTGGTTGATGATTTGTTCAACATGAGCTTCCATCCTAGCGTCTATCTCGGCGAAGAATTGAGGAGTATAAAGTTCCTGTTGAGATTTCACCGTCTGCTTTATCTCACCCGTTAGCTCACTTATCATTTTTAGTATCTGAGCCTCAAAATTAGAATCTGAGGGAGGTGGTGCGGCCTGGTATATCTGTTGTGGAGTTGCTTGATATTGTGGAGAATAGGATTGATCATTGAATTGCGGATATGCCTGATGGTACAGTTCATGACGTTGTGGAGCATAATTCCTAGGAGGTTAAGCTTGCCACGAGAGATTAGACTGGTTGCTCCATGCCGGGTTATGGGGATCAAAATAATGGCCATTCCCCGGTCTAGAGAACGGTCTGTTCATATGCTCATAAGAATAATTAGAAAATTGTCCCGATGTAGGACAATCTCTAACGTGATGATAAGGACTATAGCAATATGAACATGGTCCATGAGGTGTTGGAATGCCTCCCCACATGAACTAAACAAATAGAATTAACATAAAATAACAATAGAAAAATAAAAATAAATAAAAATAAAAACTCACAAACAGCCTTAGATGCACTTAGGGTTTTGGATGCAGGTTGCCGCAAGTGCACTCGATCGCACGGCAAGGTGCGCTCGAGCGTACTGCCGCAGATGGGTGTGAGCGCAGAATAAGAGGGCTCGAGCGCTGCTGACTTGGTTCCTGTTGGAAGGCGTCTGTGCGCTTGATCGCACACGACCTGCGCTCGATCGCAGTCACAGAGAAGGCAGCTTACGGACCTGTTTGCAAATTCTAAAAAAAATAAAAACCAAAACACAAAATAGAATTAAAATTAGCAACTTAAAACAGAAAAATAAATCATTAAGCTAAATTTAATCTCTAAATTTAGATAATGAAACCGTTAAGCAGTCCCCGGCAACGGCGCCAAAAATTGATGTGGTATTTTTGTGACAAAAAATATCAATTATAAAAATAACCACTCGCAATAGGACGAATCTTTGTAGGATACGGCTATAGAGAGGGTGTCGAACCTCAAGGACTGCAAGGGTTTAATTATCAAAATTAAAAGATCAAAGTTAACTTAATTAAAAGGGGTTTTGATTTGATTTGCTTAAAAACTAAAATGCATGAAAATAAAAGAGATTTAAAATAAGAGAGAGAGAGTAGGGTATTGACTTCACCTCTATCCGCACAACAATTGTTAATCATAATTAATCTCATAAATTCATTTTTATGCATGTTATAAATAAACAAGAAACTACCTTATTAAAGAATAAGCATAATCTATCTTCGGTTGGCACGGATCGTCCACCTAACCACTAAGACGCGGTACAACCCGTCTTCCCTAGATATAAATTATCAAATTCTATAACAGGATACATACAATCAATGAATAAGTATAACCCATCTTTGGTTGGCACAGACTTTCTACCTAAATTACACTAAACTAGGGTATAGTACAATCCGTCTTCCCTAGGCATGGCCTATCAAATCCTATTGATCATATGTCAATTAAACCCATTGTATAATCATCATCCTCATAATCACAGAAAACAAGAATGATTTGAGATCAATAAAAGTAAAATACTTTCTAAGACAAGAGAAGAATTTCACAAATATTGATTTTGGAATTTAAGAACAATTGCATTTAATAATTAAGAACATAAATCAATTGTAGCAATCCTCATAATTATACAGTCAACATGCATAAATTGAAAATCTAGAAATTAAATACAATCAAACCATTGTGCTTAGATAGGGTTACATCAACACCCCACGAAGGGGTTTAGCCGCTCATGATCTCCTAAGCTACACAGATTATTTTACTGAATTTTGCTCTCAGAGGCGGTGTATTTTTTCTCAATACTTAGAGGCCTATTTATAGGGCTTAGGAGAGTCCTAGAAGCCCTAGTAATCCTATAGATTTCGGAGATTTAAGTCCAAGTCCAATTAGGATAAAGAAAACCTAAGTCCAAATCGGAATAGGATTCGCCCAAAATTGCGTTCCTATCTTGCGGGGCGATTTTGGCATTGCGGCACTCCGAATTAGGAAACTGCTATTTCACAATAATTTGTATAAATTTGAGTTAGCTTTCCAGTACCGCTTTAATCACCTCAATCGGATATTTGAGCCGAAAGTTATGGCTAAAATACCGAGACATATGCAGAATCCAAATTTGAATCCAATCCGATTTTGACTCAAATTTGAGAAATTCCGAATTAATCTCTTCCTTTATTTGATTAAACTTAACTACAACATATAGGTCGTCTGTTATGATTGGCTAAGCTTAATCATCTCAAAGTGTGCTTTCAAGCCCAAAATTAATGGAATTAATTGCATCTTTATTTATAACCTGAAAACACGAAAACAACACAAAATCAAACAAATAACAACGCTAAGGAATTAACATATGCAAATTAAGGAGCTTGAATGTGCAACAGTCGACGCTTATCACACCCCCAAACTTACATATTGCTAGTCCCTTAGCAATACAAAACAGAAAATAAACTGAAAAAACAAAAAGATAAGTCCATCTTTCGTGGGATGTACGATTGCATTTAGCATATGCAATAAGCCTTTTAAACCCCTAGGCATTCCCTAGAGGACGAGTGAAGTCTCGTGAGGGTTTTCTAGGAATGATACCCACAAACATTGTCATCATTATGTCATTCAAAAAGATAAAGCGTCACAAAAATAATGGTTCTCATTCATTAGCAAGCTTAGAATTATAAATTCCATCTTCAAAATTCCAAGGAATTACAAGTCAAATCACTTAACAATGGCAGATTGAGATACAACCAGTTTCAATTTGTGCAAAGTGAACTAACACCTAATCATGAGGCTTCAAAATAATTCCAATATAAATGAATCAACATCTCAGAATTCATTGGACTTCATATCAAATGAAACAACTAAGGCATAATTTTTTTTTTCTTTTTTTTTTTTTTTTTGGTAGGCTTTGCAATGCTTAGCTCCCTTAAGCTTTCTAATTCACCCATGTATCGAGTGTTAGGCCAATGACTCCCAAACCAAATGGCTTTAGGGCACTAGGTGTGAAGACCCCATAAGGACTTACTAACTCGAGTCAAAAAGGCTACGAAGCTAAGCTAGCCATTTTATTAATCAACCCAAAAAATTTCACTTTTTGACGCGAACACTCACTGCTTAATGAGGCAAGAGTTCCGGTTACTCAGTGAAAAATTCAAACTTGATTTTTTTGTTTTTTTTGTTTTTATTTTTTTTCTTTGTTTTATACCATGCCAAAGTTATTCACCAAATATGTCACCCAACAGAATTCAAGATATTGAAATCAAACATAATTGGTTTCAAAATTTATACCTCACAGACATGTGCTAGTGTGCTCAAGATAGATTTAAATTGAAACAAGAAGCATCTCATGTTGCCAAAAGTAAGTAACAAGACTTAAAATCCCTAAGTCATATGATCATGTGTTTATAACTTTAAGCCTATCAATGAAATTTAAACCAAAATCAAAGCTCAACCATATGCTTAAGAATGACATAACAACAGAAATGGACCGTGTTTTGTTTTTGCATACCCCCAAACTTGAATCATACATTGTCTCCAATGTATGTATAGAACTAAAGAATAAGATCAAGAGTACAGAAATACCTGAATGAGCAGATGTGGGCATATACCCCCAAACTTGAATGCAAAAACACATGTCCTAAAAATAAAGTGATACTCCAACCAAATACCAATCAAGTGCACACATTGTTGTAAAAAGATAAACAAAGAATGAAACAACAATGGATAAAATAAACCTGGATGGAGATCATATGCCCTGGTGGAGTGGAGGGTCAAGCGCACAGGGCCTGCCCTTGATCCTAGGAGGTATTTCTCAATGTAAGTCCGAGTCCCGAAGGATCTTACCTCGATCCTTCAAAAGTCCAATCAAACTCTTCCATCCCTTCTTCTTTATGATCATGTAGCACTCCACAAAGAAGAGGATTCTTCTTAACATCCCAGAATTGCCTCTCCCAGCGAATAGGTCTTGATGCTCCCCATGACGATGTTCAGGGTGTTTGTCCCGAACTGGTTTCATGATCAACCTCTTATCTCTATGGGAGTTCTCAAAAACTGGGGTAGCTAGGGAATTTGCCAAAAAAAATTTATACCCCAATGAAATCAACTTCAGCAACCTTTGAATGAAATATGTCCCCTGTGGGGTTGTCATCAGGTGATGGAGTACTTGAAGTGAGAGGCATTGGCTCCGGTGGGTTGCTCCATGATGGGGCTCTAGATGGAGGATCAGGAGGTGGGTCTTCAACAGTTTCTCGAAGTCATCCAAGAAAAAACATGCATTCTGATCAGGCGCATTCTAGAAGGCATTGAAGATGTTCAATCTGATCTTCATATTCCCAAAAGAGATCTTCATTACTCCGGTCCGGCAATTGATGCCTGCATTGGCTGTGGCAAGGAAATGACGCCCAAGGATTACTGGAATCTGCTTCTCTGGATTTAAGACAGGTTCTGTGTCCGGAACTATAAAGTCAACTGGATAGTAGAACTTGTCCACCTTGATAATGACATCTTCCACAATCCCACGGGGTTTCTTGATCGAGCGGTCAGCCAATTGCAAGACAGTACTTGTCGGTTTCAATTCCCCTAGGCCCAGTTTCTGATATACCCAGTAAGGAAGCAAATTAACACCAGCTCCTAAGTCGAGGAGAGCTCTCTCAATCTCGGTGTTTCCGATGACGCATGAAATTGTAGGCGCTCCAGGGTCTTTGAACTTTGGAGGAGTGTTATGCTGAATCAGAGAGCTTACTTGCTCGGTGAGAATGACCTTCTTGGGAATGTGCTTCTGATTCTTCCTCTTTTGAGTGCACAGGTCCTTGAGAAATTTTGCATAGGCTGGAATTTGCTTGATGGCCTCAAGGAGTGGGATGTTGATTTGAACCTGCTTGAAGGTTTCCATCATGTCTTGTATCTTTTCTCCTTGTTTCCCAAAGTGGGAGGGTGCCTTGAGACGTTCTGGAAAGGGGGAATTAGGCTCATATGGTACCTCAGGAGTGGGGGTAGATGATGAAGATGCCTCGATGCTTACTTGTTTACCCTTGTCCTGATGCAGATTCTGCCGGGCCTCAATTTGCTCATCCTTCTTTTCTTCCACATGATTGTCAACCATTCTTCCACTTCGCAATGTGGTGACGACTTGAACTTGCTCCAGTTGAGATGTGCTTCCTTCTACCATGTATAGTCCCCTAGGGTTGGTCACTGGCTGACTTGGAAGTTGTCCTTCTTCCCACCTGTTGAGGGTATTGGCAAGTTGTCCGACTTGAGCTTCTAGCTTGGCAATGGAGTGGGTATGTGAGTTTACTCTTTCCTCTTGAGATTTGATTGACTGCTTTATCTCGCTGGTCAGCTCATTCACTGCTTTTAGAATCTGATCCTCAAAATTAGACTCTGATGGAGACTGGTAGTGCTGTTGTGGAGGCCGGTAAGTGGAATGAGGTTGGTAAGGCTGCCTGTTGGATTGAGCTTTATTGTATGGCCCTGGGGCTGAGTTGCCCGAATTTGAATTCTCCTGGGAGGAATTTGGATGATTTCTCCACCTGGGGTTGTAGGTATTGAAGTACTGATCATTACCCGGTCTAGAGAAAGCTGCATTAACCTGCTCATTTGCAATATTAGTATAATTTCCATTAACAGGACAGTTATTTACCTGATGCATAGGACTGGAACAGAATGAGCATGATTCAGTGTGTGCGTGAGCAGCATTAGGAGCAAAACCAGCAATCAACAGAACTTGGTCTAGCTTCTTGGAGATAGCTTCAACCACTTGGTAGGCCATGTTTGGGGAATGGCCGGCTTCATACAAACTCTTCGTCTTGGGTGCTTTAGGTGTTGGTGCCCTTCGTCTGGCGGAGACCTGCTGAAGAGAATTGTTACTCAAGTTTTGAAACATAGACCATGCTTCATCTTCGCTTTTCAACATGAATGTCCCCCCACATGATGCATCTACCATTTTTCTATTGGACTCGGTCAGGCCATCATAAAAACACTGCACTAGCTGCCATTTTGGGATAGCGTGGTGTGGACATGATCTAAGCAGGCTCTGTAGTCTATCCCAAGTCTCATGGAAATCCTCTCCCTCATACTGGGAGAAGGTAGCGATGACTCTCCTAGTATCATTGGTCATTCCTATGGGAAAATACTTCTTAAGAAATTCTTGCTGTAATTGAGCCCAAGAAGTAATAGAGTTAGGTGTTAAGGATTGAAACCAATGTTTGGCTTTTTCCTTGAGGGAGAAAGGAAAAAGACGCATCCTTAGGGCATCCTCAATGAATCCATTCATTTTAGTGGTATCACAAATTGCTTCAAAATTACTAAGGAAGTCATAAGGATTTTCAGTGCTAAGCCCTAGGAAAGAAGGTAAACTCCGTATAGTGCTGGGCTTAATTTCATAATGGGATGCCGTAATTTCTGGCAACCGGAGACATGTGGGAGTCGTGTAAGTGGTAGGAAGATAGTGATCTTGCAATGCTACGTGGTTACCGTCCCCCATGGTCTTAGTGGAACGTTCTTCTAGCAAATTAGAGTTCTTTTGGGATCTAATTTGTCTAAGAGTGCGTTCAATTTCAAGGTCGCAAGAAATTAATGGAAAAGATAAAGAATGACGACCTAGCATAAACTAAACAGAGATTTAAAAGAAAACAGAAAAGAAAAAAAAATAAAAAATAAAAAATTAAGGTCAAATAGAAAACAAACAAGCTCACAAACGGCCTTCGTGTGCACTTAGGGTTTGGATGCAGGATGCCGCAAGTGGGCTCGATCGCACGGTAGGGTGCGCTCGAGCGTACTACCGCAGATGGGTGTGAGCGCAGGAGTGGAGGGCTCGAGCGCTGATGGCTTGGATCCTTGTTGGAGTGCGTCTGTGCGCTCGATCACACGCGGGATACGCTCGATCGCAGTCACAGAGAAGGCAGTTGCAGACCTGTTTGCAAATTCTAAAATAAAAAATAAAAATCAAATACAAAACAGAATTAAAATTTGCAGAAAAATAAAATCATTGATGTGGTATTTTTGTGTCAAAAAAATATCAATAATAAAAATTACCACTCGCAATAGTACGAATCCTGTAGGATAGGTATATTGAGGGTGTCGAACCTCAAGGACTGCAGGGGTTTTATTATCAAAATTCGAAAGATTAAAATTAACTTAATTGAAAAGAGAATTGATTTGATTTTCTTTAAAACTAAAGTGCATGAAAATAAAAGATATTTAAAATAAGAGAGAGTGTAGGGTATTGACTTCACCTCTATCTGCACAACAATGGTTAATGATAATTAATCCCAGAAATTCATTCTATGCATGTTATAAATAAACAAGAAACTACCTTATTAAAGAATAAGCATAATCTATCTTCGGTTGGCACGAATCGTCCACCTAACCACTAAGATGCGGTACGACCCGTCTTTCCTAGGTATAAATTATCAAATTCTTTAACAGGATACATACAATCAATGAATAAGTGTAACCCATCTTCGGTTGGCACAGATTGTCTACCTAAATTACACTAAACTAGGGTGTAGTACAATCCGTCTGCCCTAGGCATGGCCTATCAAATCCTATTGATCATATGTCAATTAAACCCATTGTATAACCATCATCCTCATAATCACAGAAAACAAGAATGATTTGATTTCAGTAAAAGTAAAATACTTTCTAAGACAAGAGAAGAATTTCACAAATATTGATATTGAAATTAAGAACAATTGCATTTAATATGAAGAACATAAATGAATTGTAGCAATCCTCATAGTTATACAATCAACATGCATAAATTAAAAATCTAGAAATTAAATACAATCAAACCATTGTGCTTGGATAGGGTTACATCAACACCCTATTACAGAATTAGCCGCTCATCGGGGTGCTAGGATGGCCTCCTGCCATGGATTATCTCCTCTTCAACTTGTCAAGCCTCCAAGAAGATTTTTGTATCTAAAACTAAGCACACTTTCTCTTGAAGGTTAAGGGTCTATTTATAGGGAGAAAGCCAGTCCTAGAAGCCCTAGGAAACCTAGAAATTTCGGAGATTTAAGTCCAAGTCCAATTAGGATAAAGAAAACCTAAATCCAAATCGGAATAGGATTTGCCCAGAATTGCATTCCTATCTTGTGGGGCGATTTTGGCATTGCACCGTTCCGAATTAGGAAAATTATATTTCACAATGATTTGTATCAATTTGAGTTAGCTTTCCAGTGCCACTTGAATCACCTCAATCGGATATTTGAGCTGAAAGTTATGGTTAAAATACCGAGACGTATGCAGAATCCAAATTTGAATCCAATCCGATTTTGACTCCAATTTGAGAAATTCCGAATTAATCCTTTTCTTTATTTGATTAAACTTAACCATGATTGGTTAAGTTTAACCATATCTTCTAGGTCTTCTCAAAGTGTGCTTTTAAGCCCAAAATCAATGGAATTAATTGCATCTTGATTTATAACCTGAAAACAGAAAAACAGAACAAAATCAAACAAATAACAATGCTAAGGAATTAACATATGTAAATTAAGGAGCTTGAATGTGCAACATTCGACGCTTATCAAGCATCTTTTGTCCAAATTGCTTCAACACCTAAGAAGAAGTGCAATGGTCCAAGGTCTTTGATGGCAAAGGATACTTGCAGGTCAGCAATAAGTCTTGGAATAGCCGCTTGGTGGGAGCTCGTAATGATGATATTATCGACATATATTAAAACAAAGATAGTAACACCATTACATTTATAAATAAAGAAAGATGAGTCAGATTTTGAACCTTTGAACTTTAGTTCATGAAGTTGTGAACTCAATCGATCAACCCAGGCCCTTGGTGCCTGTTTTAAGCCATATAACGCTTTGTATAGTTTGCAAACTGAATTGGGGAAATTGGGATGTGTGAATCCTGGAGGTTGCAGCATATAGACGTTCTCCTTGATGACATAATGTAGGAATGCATTGCTAACATCAATTTGATGAATAACCCAATTTTGAGTGACGGCAATAGTAAGGACAGTGCGTATAGTGATAGGTTTCACAACGGGACTGTAAGTTTCATCAAAGTCGGCCCCTAGTTGTTGGTGGAATCCTTTGGCTACTAGCCAAGCCTTATATCTTTCAATGCTCCCATCAGCTTTTCGTTTGATTTGAAATACCCACTTTGAGCCAACAACATTCATTGAGGGAGAGAATGGTACCAAGGACCACGTACCATTTTTGAGGAGAGCATCAAACTCCTCATTCATTGCGTGACGCCAATTTGCATCCTTGGCTGCTGTAGTGTTGCAGGTTGGTTCAATGGCAACTGAACTTAAGGTGGTGGTGAATGCACTTGGTGGATACTTGATCATCCCTTTAGGGAGAGGGTTCGGCTTGAATATCTGATTTTGAGACCGAGTTGTCATTTCATGAGTACATGTGAGAGGAGCTGGCACTTGTTCATCTTTTGAGGTCGTAGATGAAGTTTGAGAATCACTTGCGGCAGAAGATGTGATGGTGGGGGTG
>NC_081545.1:7381747-7446783 GCF_901000735.1 Corylus avellana | reverse complement strand
TTAAGAGTCAAATTTGAACAAACTGGAGAGTATGATACACACCCTGGTGACTTCACAACAACAATTTGTGAATGAGCAACAACAAACCAATGCCAAGCATGAGCAGTCCATTCAAAGGACCGAGCAACCTGTCCAAAGATTGGAAGTACAAATGGGACAAATGGCAAAGGAGCTGAGTGAAAGAAAGCAGGACGAAATCCCAGCCCAAACAATACCCAGTCCAAGGGGTCACCAGCAGTTGAAAGCAGTCATAGTTCTCAGAAATGGCAAGGTCATTGGAACTGAAGAGCCACTTCAAGCAACTCCGGAAGGACCATCAACTTCTAAGGTAAACAAAATGGAGAAGGTAAATGCACCCCCCTTTTCTCAAAGGTTAGTAAAACCAAAGAAAGAAAAGCAACTCATGGATATCTTTGAGACCTTGAGGAAAGTAGAAATCAACATTCCTTTATTTGATACAATTAAACAGATTCCTTCATATGCTAAATTTTTAAAGGATTATTGCATTAACAAAAGGAAGTTTCTAGAGTATGAGACAGTGGCCTTAACAGAAGAGGTAAGTGCAATTTTGTTAAGAAAATTACCACCAAAGCTAACAGATCTAGGTAGTTTTACCATTCCTTGCAGGATAGGAGACCATTCTTTTGAAAAGGCGCTACTGGATCTGGGAGCAGGGGTGAATTTGATGCCTTACATTGTTTATGAAAATCTGGGATTGGGGGAGCTTCAACCAACCTCTATCACCTTACAATTGGCAGACAGAAGCATCAAAAGATCAAGAGGTATACTTGAGGATGCTTGGGTAAAGGTAGATACATTTATTTCATCTGCTGATTTCATTGTATTGGATGTGGAAGAATCCCCTATGCCATCACCTTTACCTATTATCTTAGGAAGATCCTTCATGAGAACTGCTGATACTACAATAGGTGTGAAAAAGGGTATTGCAAGCATGATGGTAAATGGTGAGACAATAGAATTCAAAATATTCGATGCATTAAAATTACCTTAAGAAGATTTAGAATGTTTTGATGTTTGTATGATCCAAGATGTTAGTGAGATAGTTTTGCAGGACCAACATAAAGATCCATTGGAGGCCACCCTCACCCATAGTTTCACAAGGCAGGACATTGAGCCAGAACCTAAAGATGTTACTAATGACATCTTTGAAACAGTACATCACCTTGAGGCTTCTCCAAAATACTCAAGTAAGTATACTCCTCCCTTTGAGATTCTTGAGCCTACTAATACCTCTCTTGTTCCTTCTATTGTCCAGGCTCCCAAGCTGGAATTGAAGCAATTACCAGAGCACCTGAAATATGCATACTTAGGAGAAAACAAGACACTACCAGTCATCATTGCTGCAAATATAAGTTGTGGGGAAGAAGAAAAGCTGTTGAGAATTCTTAGAGAACATAAAACCGCCTTGGGGTGGACCATTGCTGATATCAAAGGAATAAGTCCAGCTAAGTGCATGCATCAGATCTTCCTTGAAGACGAAGCAAAGCCAACTAGGGATGCACAGAGAAGACTCAATCCTCACATGAAGGAGGTAGTTAAGGCAGAGGTCTTAAAACTGCAAGATATGGGCATCATCTATCCCATCTCAAATAGTAAATGGGTCAGTCCAGTCCAAGTAGTGCCCAAAAAGAATGGGATCATAGTGGTAAAGAATGAAGATGACAAGCTGATACCCATAAGAGTAACCACTGGGTGGAGGGTATGCATTGATTACAGAAGACTGAACAAGGTAATCAGAAAAGACCATTTTCCATTACCTTTCATTGATCAAATGCTAGAGAGGTTAGCTGGCCATAACCACTATTGTCTCTTGGATGGGTACAGTGGCTATAATCAGCTTGCAATATCACCAGAAGATCAGGAGAAGATCACCTTCACATGTCCTTTTGGTACATTCGCCTACAGAAGGATGCCATTTGGCTTATGCAATGCCCCAGCCACATTCCAGAGATGCATGATGAGCATTTTTTCAGACATGGTGGAGAAAACCATTGAGGTATTTATGGATGACTTTAGTATTTCTGGGTCTAGTTTTGATGAATGCCTCCACCATTTGAAGAATGTTCTCAAAAGGTGTGCAAAATGCAACCTAGTGCTCAATTGGGAAAAATGTCATTTCATGGTTCAACAAGGCATTGTATTGGGTCATGCTATTTCAAGCAAGGGCATTGAGGTGGATAAGGCCAAGATAGATATCATCTCCAAACTTCCCCCACCTCTGACAGTAAACGGGGTGAGGAGTTTTCTTGAATATGCCGGATTCTATAGAAGGTTCATCAAGGATTTCTCCAAGATCTCTAGACCCCTCTATGCATGATTGCTTTCAACACATTGAAAAAGCTGCTCACATTTGCACCAATCATGCGGGCATCTGATTGGAGTCTACCCTTTAAGCTAATGTGTGATGCCAGTGACTTTGCCATTGGAGCTGTCTTGGGTCAACGAATCAAGAAGGTACCTCATGCCATTTATTATGTTCTAAAACATTGAATGATGCCCAGCTCAATTATTCTACCACTAAGAAAGAATTATTAGCTGTCATATTTGCTTTGGAGAAGTTCAGGTCGTACCTAATTGGTTCTAAGGTTATTTTATTCACTGATCATGTTGCATTGAGATATTTATTTGCCAAGAAAGATGCCAAACCTAGATTGATTAGGTGGGTATTATTACTACAAGAGTTTGACCTTGAGATTAGAGACAAGAATGGCAGTGAGAATGTGGTGGCAGATCACTTATCCAGATGACTCCACGAGGAGGAAGGAGATGAGCTCCCATTGAATGAAAATTTTTCAGATGAGCAGTTGTTTGCAGTTGATATCCAACTCCCATGGTATGCAGATATAGTGAATTATATCACTGCCAAGGTGTTTCCTCCAGGTATGTCTAGCCAAGAAAGGAAGAAGTTAATATCCATATCTAGACAATACCATTGGGATGACCCCTATTTGTTCAAATTCTGCCCTGATCAAATCATTAGAAGTTGTGTCCCAGACGAAGAGCACTTGGAGTATTTTGCAGCACTGTCATCAGTTTGCATGTGGTGGACACTTTGGGGCCAAGAGAACAGCACTTAAGGTATTACGATCTGGTTTTTATTGGCCTAATGTGTTTAAAGATACTTTCTTGTTTTGCAGCTCTTGTGATAGATGCCAAAGGACAGGTAACATCTCATCCAAAAATCAAATGCCACTGCAAAATATTCAAGTTGGAGAGCTCTTTCATGTCTGGGGTATTGACTTCATGGGACCATTTCCTAACTCATTCGGTTATCTATATATTCTTGTGGGTGTGGATTACATGTCTAAATGGGTCGACGCTGTCCCCTCAAGGACTAATGATCACAAAGTGGTTGTGAAGTTTTTGCAGGAAAACATCTTTGCTAGATCTGGGACACCTAGGGCAATCATTAGTGATAAAGGGAGCCACTTCAACAACTATGCCTTTGCCTCTCTGATAAAGAAGTATGGCATCACTCATAAGGTTGGCACTCCATACCATCCTCAAACCAGTGGCCAAGTGGAGATCAGCAATAGAGAGATCAAAGGTATCCTTGAAAGGACAGTGAACCCCAACAGGAAAATTGGTCACTACGCTTGAATGATGTACTATAGGCTTATAGGACTGCTTACAAGACACCTATCGGTATGCCTCCATATCGTTTGGTTTTGAGGAAAGCATGTCATCTACTAGTGGAATTGGAACACAAAGCGTACTAGGCCATCAAGAAGTTTAACTTCGATATGAAGCAAGCTAGTAACAAAAGGAAGCTCCAACTAAATGAACTGGAGGAACTGAGGCGTGATGCATATGAGAATGCCAAGCTTTACAAAGACAGAACCAAAGCATACCATGACAAGCAACTGGTCATGAAGGAGTTTCAAGTAGGACAAAAGGTTTTGATCTATAACTCAAGATTGAAACTCTTCCCTGGAAAGCTTAAGTCAAGATGGTCTGGGCCCTACATTGTTACACAAGTATTCCCTCATGGAGCTTTGGAGGTTCACAACCCTCAGACCGACCAGTCATTCAAAGTCAATGGACACAGAGTCAAGCCATACATTGAAACTAACTTTGCACCAAGAGATCAAGATTTGGCATCACAAGATTTGGCAATTCAGTCTGTCCAATATATAGCACCACCTTCTGAAGCATCTATTTCTAGACAGCACTGAGCGGAGACCACTGTCTGGCTGAAGACGTAAAACTTAGCGCTAATGGGAGGCACCCCATAGTTTATCCTTTTATTTTGTTTAGTGTGTTTTAAGTTCAATTTTTATTTATTTATTTTTAGTTTTGTTTCTTTTTACTTGTTTTTGTGTTTTCTTACTTTGTAGGGACAAGTGTGCTTTACTTCAAATTTGGGGGTGTGCTATAAGCCATGCTTTCCAAGATCATGTCGAACATCTCCCGGGTACACTCTTTCCTTTACTTAGACACATTGGGGACAATGTATCACTTTAGTTTGGGGGTATGGGCACACGTGTTGTTTACACACACTTTGTCCTAATTTCAAGTTAATTGTTTGTTTTGTTTGTTTCCAGTCATATACGATACCTTGAGGTAAAGGTTGCCATCTTTTGTGATTCCAAAAGTTCCAATGGAACTGTTAAGTACAGGGTTGTATCGGTTGGCAACCCATACAACTGTTTGTTGACCATGTTTGTAACAAATACCGACGTATCTATTGTGGCTAGAGTTGTTGATAGGGCGAGTGGATTACTGATGATGGAGAAACAACCCTTGTCTCCAGTGGAGGAATGTTTGAGCTCGGATTCTTTACCCCTATCAGCAACTCTAGGCATAATAGAGTTACACATGCGTTGAGTGATCTTCAAGAGGAGTACACTGGTGGTGTTAGCCTCTCTGTCCAGGTTGCGAAATCAGATAGAGGTACTCCTTTTACACATTGGAATATGCTGGGATTAATTTAGTAGCTGAATGTTGAGGGTGACATGAACCCATCCATTTGCTAGTGAAAACGTGAGCTGGCTTCTCCTACTTGGCTTTGTAGTAGGAGTATTGTTTCACCGACTCTTTCTCCAAGTCCTCCTAGGTGTAGGAGTTTGAGATTGACTTGGAAAAGGTTTTAGTCCACCTTTCTTTTGGATTTCCTTTGACCGACTTTGAGCCTTATAAAAGGCATCTTCAGCTTGGTTCTAATGTGTGCCAAAACGGGAATATATGTGAGCACCCAAGGGTGGAGGAAAAGAGAGAATTCGAGAAAGTGTGTGCAAGGGCAGCAAGGGTGTTTTTCTTTTCTTGGTGGTTTTTGGGTGAGCCAAAAATAAGTGATTAGAAGAAAAAGTGCTGCAGAGTGAGAGAAGAAAATAGAGATCAGCCGCCATCTATTCTAGCAAAAGAAGAGTTTGTACATCTGTCTTTTGTATTCTATTTTGAAAATAATCTCTCTTGTGTGATGGTGAGATTTGGGCGTATTGGGGCTTTGGGATCTAAGTGATTTTCTCTCTACTATTTTTGTGCTCCATCTTTTGATAGTAGATTTTCTCCGGGTCGTCTTCGCCAGTGGATGTAGGCTTGTTAAGCCAAACTACTTAAATCTTTGTGTCGTGTGTGATTGCCTATCTTTGTTATTCCGCATTCTTCTTATTTTTCGCATCTCACGGGTCTTGGGAATAAGATTAATTTCCAAACAACTGGTATCAGAGCTTTTGGTTCGAGTGGGAGTGATGGCAGGTGAAGAAGGAAAGATTGGAATCGAGAAGTTTGACAGCAAAGATTTTGGGTTTTGGAAGGTACAAATTCTTTATGGGAAGGATCTTCATCAACCTCTTTTGGAAGAACAACTCGACGACATGGATGATAGCGAGTGGGTTCTACTTGATCGTAAAGCCCTAGCAGTTATCAGGTTATCACTGTCAAAATCAGTTGCACACAACATTGTAAAGGAGAAGACCACGGCAGGTCTAATGACGGCTTTATGAAGTATGTATAAAAACCGTCGACTAACAACAAGGTGCATTTGATGAAGAAATTGTTCAACCTAAAGATGACAGAAGGGGCTTCGTTGGCACGTCATCTTAATGAGTTCAACACTATCACAAATCAATTGTCCTCGGTGGAAATTGATTTTGATGATGAGGTTCCCGTGATGATCGTCTTGGCATCTTTGCCAAATAGTTGGGAAGCAGTGAGGATGGCTGTGAGTAACTCTGTAGGAAAGAGTAAACTGAGCTATAAAGATGTCAGGGATTTGATTCTCAGTGAAGAGGTTCGCAGAAGAGATGTGGGTGAAGCCTCTTGTTCTGGTGCTGCTTTAAACCTCGAGACTCGGGGCAGAGGACAAGACAAAAACTCTGGTCAAGGCAGATTGAATTCCAGAAAATTAAAGGGAGAAGCAAATCTAGATTCGGACAACAACCAAAGTGTTGGAACTGTGGCAAGACTGGCCACTACAAGAAGAATTGCAGGGAATTGCGGAAGGAGACTGAGAACGATTATGCAAACATAGTGACAAAAGAAGTATACGATGCCCTACTTCTCTCTGTTGACAGTCCCTTGATTCTTGGGTCTTAGACTCAGGAGTATCTTTTCATATGATAAATCCATGAAATTCTTGAGAACTATGTTGGTGGAGATTTCGGAAAGGTGTATTTGGCTGATGGTACGGCGCTAGATGTTGTGGGCTTAGGCGATGTTCACATTAGAGTTCATAGTGACTCGGTATGGAAGCTACAGAAGGTCAGACATGTTTCGGAGCCGAAGAAGAATCTGATTTCAGTGGGACAGCTTGGTGAGGAAGGGCATTCAATTCATTTCCACGGTGGAAAGTGGAAGGTTAGCAAGGGAGCTAGGATTTTGGCTCGTGGTCATAAGACGGGCACTCTCTAAATGACTACGAACAGTAAATATACAGTTGTTGTTGCAGATACGAGTGTTGACACAAAATTATGGCATCTAAGGCTTGGGCACATGAGCAAGAAAGAGATGAAGGTACTTATGTCAAAGGGGAAACTACTGGAGTTGAAGTCAGTTGAGTATGATTTGTGTGAAGGTTGCATCCTAGGGAAGCAGAAGAAGGTGAGTTTCGCGGAAGTTGACAAAGCACCTAAGCTTGGAAAGCTAGAGCTGGTACACACGGATTTGTGGGGTGCCGCACCAGTGGCATCTCTTAGAGGCTCGCGGTATTACATCACGTCTATTGATGACTCAAGCAGGAAGGTATGGGTTTATTTCTTGAAAAGTAAATCTGATTTATTTGAGACTTTTAAGAAATGGAAGGACATGGTTGAGACTAAAACGGGCTTGAAGCTTAAGCGTTTGAGATCAGACAATGAAGGAGAATACGAAGACAGGGGGTTTAAACAGTTTTGCGTAGTGAATGGGAAAAGAATGGAGAAAACTATCCAGGGACCGCTGCAGCAGAATGGTGTGGCTGAGTGCATGAATAGGACTCTCAATGAGCGTGCTAGGAGTATGAGGTTGCATGCTGGGTTACCAAAGACTTTCTGGGTTGATGCAGTGAGCACTACTGCATATCTATTGAATATGGGGTCTTCTGTTCCCCTGAGCCATAGACTGTTAGGAAATTAATCCTATTTCCCAAGACTCGTGAGATGCGAAAAATAAGAAGAATGCAGAATAACAAAGATAAGCAATCACACACAACACCAAGATTTAAGTGGTTTGGCTTAACAAGCCTACATCCACTAACAGAGATGACCCGGAGAAAATTCATTATCAAAAGATAAGTACAAGAGAGAAACAGGGCGAGAAAACCACTCAAACCCAAAGCTCCAAATACACCCAATTCTCACTTTACCCAAAGGAGAATAAAACACTCTCTTTCTTGCTCCCACTATTTCTCTCTATTGTTTGCACACCAAAACACAAAGCAATTTTACTTTGATTTGCTCTTACTACCTACGGCCAGCACCAGCCTTTATATAGAAGGTAAAGTCGGTGCTTTTTTCTCCTCTTACAACTAGGACTTGGATTCTATGTAGTATAAGGAAAAGCAAACATTTTCTTCTTAGAGAAGGACAAAACCTTGGGGCTCACACAAAACTTGATGGGTCAAGGTACACGTTTTCAACATAGACTACCGGAAGAAGTCTGGAGTGAAAAAGAGCTAAATCTTTCACATTTGAAAGCTTTTGGTTGTGCTTCATATGTCCATGTTGAGTCTGATACTTGGAGTAAGCTAGATGCTAAATCTAAAAAGTGTTTCTCCATTGGATATGGAGATGAGGCCTTCGGTTATCGATTTTGGGTTGATCAAAATCGGAAGATCATTAGAAGTCGGAATATGACTTTTAATGCATGTGCTATGTACAAGGATGGGTCAAGTGCAGAACCTGAAGTTACAGAGCAGGAACTGAAGAAGTCTGAGTTTGTTAACTTAGATGAGCTTTCTGAAAGTACAGTGCAGAAAGAGAAACAATTCGTGGAGGTGGAGCTTGATGAACAGTGTTCACTCATGGATAAATGTGATGACAAATAATCTTCAAGTGACTTACAGCACCGGAAAGATTCTTATTCTTTAGCAAGAGGCAAAGAGAAACGTGATCGAAAAGTAACAAAGAGTTATGAATTTGAGGATATAGTTTCTCTTGCTCTAACAGCTAGTAGTGGAGATCCATCGTCTGTTCAGGATGGTATGCCGAAAGACGTGGAGTCATTATGGAATGGTAAAGCTTGGGTATCGGTAGAATTACCCAAGGGAAAGAAGGCTAAAGGGTACAAATGGGTCTATAGAAAGAAAAAGTCATCAGAGAAGGCTGTATGGTCAACATGATTGGTAAGAAAGCATGGTGTTATGTTTAAACCAAGCCCCATGCTCAAGTTCAAGAGGCACTTGGACTTGAGTGACACTTGTGAAGTGCGATTGCCCTTAGGGGCTAAGGCGGAGACATTCGGAGGAGACACATTTTGTTAGACTTGATGGGATTCAAGTCAAGGTGGAGATTGTTAAGGGTGACATGAACCCATCCATTTGCTAGTGGAAACGTGAGCTGGCTTCTCCTACTTGGCTTTGTAGTAGGAGTATTGTTTCACCGACTCTTTCTCCAAGTCCTCCTAGGTGTAGGAGTTTGAGATTGACTTGGAAAAGGCTTTAGTCCACCTTGCTTTTGGATTTCCTTTGACTGACTTTGAGCCTTATAAAAGGCATCTTCAGCTTGGTTCTAATGTGTGCCAAAATGGGAATATATGTGAGCACCCAAGGGTGGAGAAAAAGAGAGAATTTGAGAAAGTGTGTGCAAAGGCAGCAACGGTGTTTTTTCTTCTTGGTGGTTTTTGGAGGAGCCAAAAACAAATGATTAGAAGAAAAGGTGCTGCAGAGTGAGAAAAGAAAATAGAGATCAGCCGCCATCTGTTCCAACAAAAAAAGAGTTTGTACATCTGTCTTTTGTATTCTATTTTGAGAATAATCTCTCTTGTATGATAGTGAGATTTCAGTGTATTAGGGCTTTGGGATCTGAGTGATTTTCTCTCTACTATTTTTGTACTCCATCTTTTGATAGTGGATTTTATCCGGGTCGTCTCCGTCAGTAGATGTAAGCTTGTTAAACCGAACCACTTAAATCTTTGTGTCATGTGTGATTGCATATCTTTGTTATTTCGCATTCTTCTTATTTTTCGCATCTCACGGGTCTTGGGAATAGGATTAATTTCCTAACACTGAATTGCATCCATACATAGATACTGATCTTGCTAAGTTTTTTCTTCTTTTTTTTATTTTTTTATTTTTTATTTTATTTTTTTTTTATATCTGGCTAAGTTTAGTAAATGCCTTTTTTTTTTTTTTGAAAATTAAAAAATCGTCATTGATGTGAAAAAGGAAGTGAGAAACCACCTCTGCAGGTATGGATTCTTAAAATCATAGTATTAATCTTTCTTTTTTATGCTTGACTAGCTATCACATGTCGTTACCCTCAAAATCCATTGTTCTACCTAAATTTTGTCAGCAAATTGAAAAATTAACCTTCCCTGTACATACTCACCTTCACCCTTGGCCTGTCAGGGACCAGGGTGTATTTACAGAAGTATTTAACATGTGAAGCAGCTTGCTGCCATGTTATAACGCTAGACAGGTTCATATTACTACATGGCCCATAGCTCATTTTCAATGTTTAGTTCATGTTTCATACTTCATATCATTGCAGGATCAACTCCAAGGAATTGTGAGCCTTGTGGCACAAACCTGATCCCCTATCCGCTGAGCACTAGACCAAATTGTGGTGACCCCATGTACTTCAGTTTTTACTGCAGCAATTTCACAGGCCAGGTTAGTTTCAAGACACCCAATGGCATGTATCCGCGAGTCACAGGTATAGATCCAGGTACACGGAAATTTTTCATCCAAGTCGAACACGCAGGAAATGATACAAATTCATTAGGAATTCTGCAACTCTATAAGTCATTCCCGTTTAATGCGATCGTTGATTCTAGCAACTATAGTTCTGAAGTTAAAGATGAAATAGAGATTAGTTGGGAGCCCCCGCTAGAGCCAAGCTAATTCATCCAACGACTGCAAGGACTGGCCCAATTCAACATGCAATTTAACAGGAGATGGAAAAAGGAGGTGCCTTTGCACTAGAAACTTCCGATGGGATGCCTCAAATTTAAATTGTACTGAAGGTTAGAATGCTATTTTGTGTGCCTCTGGCAGATTAAAATTGTTTTATTAGTGAAGAATGAATTAGACCACTAAAAAGGAGGATCTTGTCCTACCTCTTGTTTAAATTAGCTCTGATAATCAAACCCCATACCTCTTTCTCCATTGCATTTCATCAGGTTTCTAAAAGTCTTTTTTTTCCTTTATGTATAATCACTTCTAACGTTAGAAGTTGGGAAGTTTTTGGTAGAAATTTCAAATCCTCTTTAGCAATATCATGCTTACCTTGTACTAACAGTAGACCTTATAGTTGCAACAATGAATCTAAACAGTATGACTGTGGAATTTGGCTTATCATTTTGATTTTTCCATAAGAGCTTGTTCTATGGTGAAAAAATTACGATGGAGAGTCCTTTCATATTTTAAATATTAATGTGAGAGTAGTCCTCTTTCTTTTTTGTAGAAGGTGATTTTGTTCAGCCTTTAAAAGAGCCTTCAAAAGGAAAGATGTCGTTGACTCTGATTGTTATGATACCTTTAACTGTAGTGTTTGTTCTCGCAAACGCAATTGTTTGTATATATTTGTTCAAAAAAAAGATGGCCAAGAGACAAGGTAATTGTTTTGCCAAAATGCACTCTACCTTGCACAATCTGTCGTATTTCAATTTCAATCAAAATAAAAGCCAGTTTTTAGCTATTTGATGTAATTAATTATCATGTAAGTGTAATGTTCATGTATATATCGTTTTCTTTTGAACTCAGAAAATCAAAGAAAGCGAGCACTTCGTGCATAGACAGTAAAAAACATGTCAAAGACTTGATAGACTTGGGTGAATTCACAGAAGAAGATAAGAAAGACATAGATGTACCTTTTTTTGATTTGGAAAGCATTCTCGCAGCTACAAATAGTTTTTCAAATGCAAACAAGCTTGAAGAGGGGAGCTATGGGCCGGTTTACAAGGTGATTTCAACAACATTAGCTAGTATTTAATCTTCATGTAAACTAGTTTCTATTTAGTGGTAATATTGTGAGTATGGTGTCTCAGGGCACATTTTCGGGAGGTCAACAAATTGCTTTAAAGAGGCTCTCATGTGTCTTACGACAAGGCTTGCAAGAATTTAAAAATGAGGTGGTGTTGATTGCAAAACTTCAACATAAAAATCTTGTTAGGCTTCGGGGGTATTGCGTAAAAGGATATGAAAAAATTTTACTCTATGAGTACATGCCCAACAAAAGCTTAGACTCAATTATATTTGGTTAGCCTCTAAACTGAATTCCTTATCTCTTGCAGTGCTTCATAGACTACATATATCTTGTTTTGGTAAAAGCTCATTTATTACTATTGCTAAAAATATTGTTCTCTTGAATGGCAAATGGAAACCTTTCAAGATCAAAAGCTAAGCGTGTCTTTGGACTGGGAGATGCGCTTCAAAATTATTTTAGGAATAGCTCGTTGGCTTGTTTATCTTCATCATGACTCCAGATTAAGGATCATCCATAGAGATATGAAAACCAGCATCATTATTTTAGACGAGGAGATGAACCCCAAAATATCCGACTTTGGCTTGGCAACGATGATTGAAGGCAAAGAAATCGAGGCTAACACAACTAGAGTAGTTGGAACTCTATAAGTTTATAATACACAGTAGCATAATTTTCAATTCACCAACTCTGTTTACAAAAAGAATATACAAGTGCCTACCTTATCCACGGATAAATATTATTATGCAGTGGCTATATGCCTTCGGAGTATGTATACATGGACTTTTCTCAGTTAAATCCGATGGTTTTAGTTTTGGTGTAGTTCTACTTGAGATAATAAGTAGAACAAAGAATACTGGATTCTATCAATCTGAACTTGCTATGAGCCTTATAGCTTATGTAAGTGTTTAATTTTTTATAATCACTATTATTTCGCCCATTTTATGCTTCATTCCAATTCTGATTTTAAAATTGTCCCAGGCGTGGAGATTGTGGGTAGAAAACAACGTGTTGGATTTAATGGACTCAACTCTACATGAAGTTTGCAATGGAGATCAGTTTGTGAAGTGTGTAAATGTTGGACTCTTATGCGTACAAGAAGACCCAAATGATCACCCCACCATGTCAAATGTTGTTACCATGCTTGACAGTGAAACTGCAACAGTTCCAACTCCAGAATTTGTTCCATGTAGAGGCCATCCTATCAGAGCTAGTTCTTCTAGTGAACCGGAATTAACCACCAATTTAGGAGGAAGATGATCAATATATAATGTATGAGACCAATGCAAGTTCTCGTGAGTTTGTCCTTTACTACACTTGCGAAGGTTCTATTAATGGACCAAACATTTCATATCAATTCTGGTAGAGAAACCAAGCTGATATGGTGCTTACCGGAAAAATCTCATGTAGTATTTTGGACCATGGGTTTAATCATCATTCCTTTGCTTACAATTACACTGGGAATAAGATGAGCAGCTTTTTATATCAACCATATCACTTTACAACTTCTGAAAAAAATTAAAAAAAAATGCAGAAACTAGACAACCTCTCCAAGCAGGACTCTTTCCACCCATGCAGAATAAACCCCGGTCCCGTGCACCACATCCTCGGAAGTTTTCCTACATGGAACTGGTTAAATTAATGGCTTTTCATCAGGGGGTGTACCCCAAGGGATTGTTTGAACCCATGAGGTGTTGAACCTTGGACCTTAAAGGGATGATACCTCAAGACAAGGCCTCCACCACTTGGGCCAACCCCAAAGACTCACTCAAACAACCACTCAGCTACTAAACAAATTAACCAACCATAAACAAATACATGCAAAAGAAGTATACATACTAAAATCTTTGGATCAATCCCCTATTTACAGCAAATGCTCTCACTACCCCCTTGTCCTTTTGAATCTTCCCTTTCCCATGAGATGGGCTCTAACCTCTCTGAGAATTTAGCCCAACCGTCCAAAAAGGAATTACCCAACTCACAATTCATCAATCATAGCCCCTGATATTCGGCCAACCACCAAAGGAAAAAAACAAAAACTTCAAAAATTTTAACAAATGCTACCCAAAGGGCTGGCAAAACAAGTACCTGTCACGATCCGCGGGTACCCGTTATACGATTAGCCTATGCACGAACACGACCCGTTTAGCTAAATGGGTAACTGGGTCTGACACGATTATGACACGGAAATAGCCTGGTAACCCGACATGACCTGTTTAACCCATTTACAATAAATGGGTCATATTGGGTAGACATGACCCGTTCTCTTAACAAGCAACCCGACCCGGCCCGCTGAAAACCCTAAACCCTAATTTTTTTTAAAAAAAATTGAAATAATAATAATACATGAATACCAATACAATTGTAAATAAAAACATTCACAAAATTAACAATTTTCAACTCTATACATATTAGAATATTGGATAGTTCATTTCCATAATTCCATGTAATGCAATAATGATTTTAGTTTCTCTTTAAGGAGACTCCTTTGCTATGATGACCAGTCTAGATGTTGTCTGTTTTACTGTTCACACACACACATAGAGACATATATATATAATGGTGTATATATGAAATGAATATGGATCAAATTAGATTTCCCACGACATTTCCATCATAGCATTAAAGAAAAAGATAATAATAATTAAAAAAAAAAGCTAACAAAAACAAAATAATAAAGAAAAAAAAACAACTCAAAACTACATCATCATTAGATTTATTACAAATTAGGTTCCTATGGGTCATTATGTCCAGTGTTGCCTACTTGAAGTCTTGAAGGATCCATGATCCATCCCATGTAATCAAATATATGAATTATGAAACACTACAAATATGCTCATTTTTTGACTTTTTTTTTTTAAAAACCGGGTCTGGTGGGTACCCGTCAGACCCGGTTAGTACCTGCCAGACCCGAACAGTAACCGGGTCTGATGGGGTACCCGCTAGACCCGAACAATAACCGGGTCTGGTGGGTAGACCTGCCAGACATGAAATTAACCGGGTCTTAAACAGGTAGACTCGATTAAGACTCGAACCAGATAAGGTCAAACCCAATACCTGTTTTTTCGTGTCATGTTCGTGTCGGGTTCGCGGGTCGTGTCAAAATTACCAGCCCTATACCCAATGCCCATTAAGAGCAAATTTGCTCCAATTTCGGCCAATACAGAGAATACCAAGACCCAACTCCTCCTCCACCCATAATCGATCAGGCCACCCAACTAAACACCCAATATTTTCCTTTCATAAATCTGCCAACATCCAGAAAATTAAACAATAAAACTAGTTCAACTAAAAAGAACACCCCAATCGGCTATATAAAGCAAAGGCCCAGCATAATTCAACCATAAATGATTCAATATCTACCAATTTAACCAATGGGTATGCCAAAAAGGGAGCTGTAATCTCATGGGTATTATTGAAAACCTAATTTGAAGCAACTCAAATACTGTGGAGACTCAAAGTTTTTAGGGATTTTGGCTAAATCATTAAGTGGGAATAACCGAAAATCATCCATACATACTAACCCATAAATTTTCTTCAACAATCAGTCAATATAACAGAGAAAAAGAAAGAAAACATGAAAGGGGTTTTCCGGTAAGGAGAAAATCCACAAGAAGAGAAACTAGAGAGAGGGAATTTAGGCTTATACCTTGCATTGCAACCATGAAAAATCTGCTTCCAAGCCCTCCATGGTCTGCTCTCTCTCTCTCTCTCTCGTTTTCTCCTACGCTCCCCCTCTCACGGCTCTCTCCGGTTTTCGTCTTTTGAAAGGAGCAGCACTCTGTTTTTTGGGTGAAGCATGGCCCGGGGGTGCATGAATAATAATTTACGTCCCAGCACTACTTTTTATTCTATATCTAAATACATTTCATAATAGTTTTCTTTTTCTTTTTTTATATTTTTAAAATATTATTTTTTTTATCAAATTCAAATTTTTTATTTATTCTCATTCTTTTACAAAATTCTTAACTCAATTTCGATGAAAAAGAGAAAAAATGCTACACTTCTCAAAGAGGAAAGATGAGAGATAAATATTAGGTGTTAAAGTAATTCATATTTGATATGCAAGCTAAAGTATTTCTAAATGTATTTCTAGAAGTTATTCTTGTGTTCCTCTAAAAATAAGGTGGTTTTTAAAATTACAATTTGATCAAAATTTAATAGTGATCAATCATAAACTCAATTATAATTTTAAAAGCCACATCATTCTTATAAGAACACAGAAATAACATAAGAGTGACTTCAAGTATTACTCGTTGGGTAGTATTGTAGCATTCCCAATGTTTAACTATTCAAAAAGGAAGCTGCTAGAATACTAATAACCAATAAATTCAATAATTTAATTTTTATTCCATCACTTTTTCCGTCATTTGCGCCTCAAACTTTTTTTTAAGAAGGACTAACAAATAAAATATTTTTATTTAAAATAAGAAGTAATTCATGCATTTTGTTTCGGTAAAAAGAAAGGTGAGTACTGCCTTCCCTTCTAATTAGAGTTTAATTAGTTAAGCTTAGACATTTTTTTTTGAACAATCTCCAATGAGGTGGTGAGGTTATGTCTGCCAGAGACATCATGATTAATGTTAACATCAAAGACATTCTACACTTGCGAGACATGTGGGATTAACACCATTCCCTATCCACTAACCACCGGACGAAACTGTGGTGATCCCCTGTACTACAGATTTGACTGCAACAAGGAAAATGGCACCCTAAGCTTCATGACACCCAAGGCCAACTACAGTGTCACCAGGACCAACCCACAAACGCTTACATTTGCCATCAAAGTCCAAGATTCATTTAACTGTTCAACCGGCAAAATTCTGCAGTTCAACCAATCCTTGCCGTTTAAAGTGAGCAGTACGTGGGTGCAATGAGTCTAGTAACCCCACTTCAGATCCTGTTTTTGAAGATATCCTGATTAAAGAAATAGAAATTAGATGGGATCCACCAATATTAGAGCCAATATGCAGTTCGACGGAAGACTGCACCGATTGGGAACATACGGCTTGCAATGTCAGGGAAGATGGACATGGTATGTGCCATTGCAATGCACCCTACAGATGGGATCCCGTTAATGTCAAATGCACTTCAGGTGAGGATGCTATACCTTCCCTTGTACAATGTAAATGCTTTTCAATAAAAAGGAATTAGACAATAATACTAGATCACCTTGGTAATTCGATTACTAGAACACGTATTTCACTGGAGTGTAGTCTTGGTTTTTGAAATAATAGATTCCACTCGGATTGGCCATCTGAGTGAAACAGGTGTTGGTTATAATCTTTTATTTCAAAAACCAAGGTTACACTTACATCACAATAAAAAACGTGATGGTGAATCTCTTCTTTTTTTTTTTTTTTTTTTTTTTTTTCTTATTGAAAAGTTTTGACATTGTTTTTGTCTTTTTGCTGGCCTGAAAAGAGTACATTGACACATTTTGGTAGTTTATAGGTTATCAACTCGATTAATAAATTGAATAGACATTAACAATAGAGTAGTAGTTTGAAGGATACGCGTACTTTTTCTTAAAATTATCATTACCCTTCTTGGTCATATCATTGAAGAAATTCATTGGCTAAATCAACTCATAAAATCGGTTCTATAAAAGAGAATTGCTCATTCCTTATAAACATGCCCAAGGTCTTGTCCACAGACAATGTATTATTTCTCAACAATCATCTCCCTCTCTCAAGTACTGTTTTTGTGTGTGTATGAAATGAATTGCTAGCTTACATATTGTTCTGTTTCACTGCAGTCCCTGGTTCTTCACAGAAGAAGAAGAAGAAATTATATCTTGTTTTCCTGGGAGCTATTGCAACTATAATTGTCATCTTATGTATAACTTGTTCTGTATACTATCTGAAAAGAAGACGAGTGGCCAATAGGCAAGGTAACTAGCAGACACAGCAATTTTCATTTTGGCTTTCTTCCGATAGATTGCATGTGGCTGATTTTAATTTGTCTTTTGAAATCAGATAGCAGTGGAAGTAATCAGGGAAGTATCTCATTGCACTTGAACGACATTGAGAGACGTCTCAAAGATTTTATAGATGCAGTCAAGTTCAGAGAAGATGACAAGAAAGGCATCGATGTACCATTTTTCGATTTGGCAAGCATACTAACCGCTACTGTTAACTTCTCAGAGGCAAACAAGCTTGGACAAGGGGGGTTTGGCCTGTTTACAAGGTAAAATTAAAACCCTTTCCTCAATAATCATGAAATTCATGTTAAACAACTTTATGGTTAAACAAGGATGATGTTGATGGATCACTCAGGGTGAGTTTCCAGGAGGAAAATTGATTGCTATAAAGAGGCTGTCAAGAGGTTCAGGACAAGGCTTAGAAGAATTTAAGAATGAGGTTGTGTTGATTGCCAAACTACAGCAAGACTTTTGGGCTATTGTATTGATAGAGATGAAAAGATGTTACTCTATGAATATATGCCAAACAAAAGCTTAGAGTCTTTCTTATTTGGTTAGCCCCTAAACCTCAATCTTTTAAAACTTTCACTGCATAAATAAATGAAACATTACCTATAAAAAAAAGCTAAAGATGGTCACTAACTTTTTTTCTGAAATGGAAAATGGTATGCAAGATCGAACACTATGTGTGTTATTGAACTGGGAGATACATTTTAACATCATTTTGGGAATTACTCAAGGGCTGCTTTATCTTCACCAAGATTCTAGGTTGAGAATCATTCATAGAGATATGAAAACAAGCAACGTTCTGCTGGATGAGGAGATGAACCCCAAGATTTCTGACTGTGGCTTGGCAAGGATCTTTGGAGCCAAACAAACTGAGGGAAGCACGAACATAGTAGTTGGGACTTAGTAAGTTGCAATGTAGATGGCTAATCGCCAAAGCTGAATGTTTAGACTTTTGCATGACATTTTTCACTCCCCTCACCTTCATTCCATAATACTAACTATTTGAAAATTTGTTGTCGTGCAGCGGCTACATGTCTCCTGAGTATGCATTGGATGGGTGTTTCTCAGTCAAGTCTGATGCCTTCAGCTTTGATGTGGTTGTACATGAGATTATCAGTGGAAAAAGAAACACAGGATTTTTCCAGTGAGAATAAGCTTTGAATAGTCTTCTAGGCTACGTAAGTGTGTAGAATTGTTTAATACTTAGTTATTCTTCTATCATTCTGTGCATCAAGCCAATTTCGATTTTGAAACTGTTTAAGCAGTTTTCCGAATGAAGATGTGGATAGGTCCTGGAAATATCTTGGAATCGGCTGGGATTTATCTGGCTGAGAAATATCAAATAAAATGGATCAAAGCTGCCGGCGTTGTCCGGCGGGGGAAAGCTCCGATGCCTAAGTTAGTCACAGTGTTTAAAAGGGAAATAACCATGAAGATTATGGATGAGATAAAGGGTATACAAGATATTTAGTTCTGGAGGGAAAAAAGAGTTACCGAAATAATGAGAGGGGACCCCCCTTTTATAGGCATCGGGTTGTACCTGTTCATTTTGCATTGTGGACTTACCGAGTGTCCACGTGTCAACAATATATTGAGGAACAGTAAATAAGATATTTATTCAGATATATCTAATATACCGAGAGTGTTTCTCGGGAATTCATACTCGCGTAAGGTTCGGTTTACCGAGCCTTATAACTGAGCGTTGTCCATTGGACTCAGGTGGGCCTAAAATTGCCGAGTATAAACATGGTGAACAGCAAAAAATGACCGAGCTATAGGGATGGGCCGACAAATCATTTACCGAGCCCAACTCAGCTGATCCATGATCCAACAGTTACCCTTCAATTTCCTAATATGACAAATTATGGAAATTTCAAATCTCCGAGAATGGGTCAGCTTCTTTTGGTTCGGTATTTTGTTTTTGGCAAAGTGATGTGAATTGGCTCTTGAAATTCAAATTTTTGAAATTTCAAATTTCAAAAGACAACAACTGAAGCGTTTTTAATGTCTTACCTCCGCCTTTTCAAGAGCCACGCGTTGGATTTCCTGCGGTTGAAGTTTAAGGTGGCCACGCGTCAGTTTTTACATGGAGAGTAAAGGAAAAGGCGCCTCTTTGATGAACCCTAGTCCTTAGGGCTTTAAATGCGCTGCTTCGTTTTCCCTTCCAAGAAACCTTTAAAACCCCTTTCTTCTTCAATCATTCCCCATCGTTTTAGCTTTTGGACACCATTGTCATTCCCTTCTGAGCTCTCATCGATCTCTTTCTTTCTCTAAATTGGCACTCCTTCATTCAGACCTCTCCGCCGAGTATTATTTCTCGAGAGTGGTATATTTCAGAACTTCGGTCGAATCTGTCCCTTCAGCCGAACCCTTTATCCACCCAAACTGCCCCATACTCCATTATCTCGATTTCATTCTCCCTTTGATTGAACCCTCGGTAAACCGTCTTCGTTTGAGTGTTGCCCATATCCTACTTCAACAAGGTCTTTCTTCTATCGCTCGTCCATTACTCCCTTATCACCGATACCTGATGAGTCATAGGGTTGAGGATGTCCCTAGTGTATTGGGTGATTTACACCCACTCACATGGGAATGAAAACTAACAGTAGATGATGAATCCGAAATTCGTCAAATCTACCAATTACCAGACTCAGTTCGATTACGCTTTGATACCGATAGTGTTGGGGCTGTGGTGGACGCCGACAGTAATGAAGTCTGCGTTTACATGGAGATGTTTTGAATCGGCTTGAGACTTCCCTTCTCCAGAATAGTCCAAGAGTTACTGAGCTATATTAGAATAGCTCCTCACCAGCTGTAACTAAAACTAAAACTATGACCCCTTAGTGATAGCAGGCTGTTGCAGAATCTGTACCGGTTGGTTGGTTTCTCCTACTTCAACCTCGGTTGCCGACCCTAACCGAGCTAATAGGTCTGCCTTTTCATTTTCTTCCCTCGGGATTTTAACAATGCAAAACTTCTTAAAAGCCTTTTGCATATCCTGGACTTTAGATAAGTATAGCTTCATTTTACTGCCTTTAGCCTCGAATTCACCACGAATGTGACCGACAATTACTTGAGAATCGCTCTGTATCTCCACAAACTCTGCCTCCATCTCTCGGGCTAAACCGAGCCCAGCTATTACCGCTTCATACTATGCTTCATTATTGGTAGTTTTTAACTCTAGCCTCAAAGAGCTTTTCAATTCTTTCCCATCTAGTGTGATCATAACTACCTCAGCTCCACCTATCTTTTTTGTAGAAGACCCATCAACATAAATTATCCAAACTTTTTCCTTTGGCCACACCTCTAGATCCTGTATGTTGGTGAATTCTACCACAAAATCTGCGAGTACTTGACCCTTGATAGCACTACGTGAAATAAATTGAATATCGAATTCACTAATGTCGATTGCCCAATTGACTAACCGACCGGACAAATCCAATTTTCGAAGTACTTTCTTTAGCGGATACTCAGTTAGCACATTGATTGTATGGGCTTGAAAATATGGTCGAAGCTTTCTAGATGCAATTACCAGAGCGAAAGCAAGCTTTTCCATTTGCACATATCTCTCCTCGGCACCATGCAATGCTCGGCTGATGAAGTAAACCGGTTTCTGAACTCCCTCTTCCTCTTGAACCAAAGTTGCACTGACTGCGGTTGGAGATACAGCCAGGTACAAATACAACACTTCTCCAGGTAGAGTTCGGCTAAGGAGAGGTGGGCTGGTCAGATATCTTTTGAGTTGTTCGAATGCTTGTTCGCATTCCTCGGACCATTCAAAAGCCTTTCGTAGAATTTTAAAGAAGGGAAGGCATTTATCTGTGGACCAAGATATGAACCTGTTTAACGCCGTGATTCTACCAGTCAATTGTTGAACTTGCTTTGTGTTCCTCGGAGACTGCATGTCTAACACTGCCTGAATTTTCTCTGAATTAGCTTCAATTACTCGGTTTGACACCATATAGCCGAGGAACTTCCCAGACGAAACCCCGAACGCACACTTTGTAGGATTCAGCTTCATTTTAAATTGCTTTAGTATTGTGAATGCCTCCTGCAAGTCTGTCACATGGTCTGCCTATAGCTTGCTCTTGACCAGCATGTCATCAACATAGACCTCCATATTCTTCCCAATCTGTTCTTGAAACATCATGTTGGCTAATCTTTGGTAGGTAGCACCAGCATTTTTCAAACTAAAAGGCATAACCTTGTAGCAATATAAGCCTCAGTCTGTGATGAATGCTGTCTTATCTTGATCAGATGGGTGCATAAAGATTTGATTATAGCCCGAGAAGGCATCCATAAAGCTCAGCAACTCGTACCCTACTGTTGCATCAACCAATGAGCTGATATGGGGCAATGGAAAACTATCTTTTGGGCATGCCTTATTAAGATTGGTGAAGTCTACACACATCCTCCACTTTCCAGAGGACTTCTTGACCATCACTGCATTGGCTAACCAATCGGGATAGTGTGCCTCCTCGATAAATTGAGCTTTAAGCAATTTGTCTACTTCCTCAGCAATCGCCATGTTTCTTTCTGTTGTGCAAATTTATTTAACTCGCAAGTGCACGAATCAATTGTAGTTTAATGGATTGCAAGTGCGAGGTCGATCCCACAGAGAATTGTATTTTTGAAAGAGCAATTTATATCTAAACTAATTAAATCCTAATCTAGTTCCAAAAGGGTTTTGATTTTTGAGTTTTGAAAATTAAAGGATAAACATAAACTAAATAAAATAAATAAATCTAAGGATAAAGGTACCAAGGTTTGAGAATTCACACTCACCAAATCATAACAACATACTTTATGTTCATCAATATTAATCCGAAGTTCTCACAAATTAAATCATAGATATGTTTTACTATGCTTCAAAGAATTAATCAAAACCATCCCATGTATCCATTCATTGACCAAATCACAAAAGGAATCCAAATTCAATTGAAACACCAGATGTATCCGTAGAACAAATCACAAGGGATATCCAATTTTTATGAGTTAAAAGCAAAGCAATCAATCATATGAAATTATCTCAAATCATCACATGTATCCTTGAATCACAAGAGATATCCAAGAATCACTCCATACAATTGATTAGAAGTAAAACAATTAAAATATAAAACCCAATAAAATCAGAATAATAAAAACTTACATAAAAGTGATGTTGTTCTTCATCGGTGAGGCTTCATCCCCAACCTTAGTTGAGAATTTAGCTCCACATAAAAATAAAATCTAAACCTAAACCTAAACCTAAAGAAAAACTAAACAAAAGAATTTTGCTCTCTTGGATTGTCTCTCTTTTCTTGAATGCAAAGAAGTCTATTTATAGGC
Source organism: Corylus avellana (assembly GCF_901000735.1). Classification (NCBI taxonomy): domain Eukaryota; kingdom Viridiplantae; phylum Streptophyta; class Magnoliopsida; order Fagales; family Betulaceae; genus Corylus; species Corylus avellana. The sequence goes on along the minus strand of NC_081545.1, from coordinate 7,423,941 downwards.
TTAGAAAAGTCCTAGAAGCCCAAGTAAACCTAGATAATTCGGAGGTCTGTCTCCCAGTCAAAATAGAAGTCTGAAATCGGAATAAGATTCGTCCAGATTTATGTCCTTTAATTGTGGGGAGATTTTGGCACAGAAACCGTCCGAATTACGAAAATCCTATTTCACAAGAAATTGTATTATTTTGAGCTAGCTTTCCAATGCTGTTTGAATCACTTCAATCCGATATTTGAGAAGAAAGTTACGGTCAAAATACTGAGACGTGTGCAGAATCTAAATTTGAATCCGATCCAAAATCTTATCCTATCTATCTTTAATCCAATATGATCTTTTATCCAATTTAATCTGATTTAACTTATTTCTTGGATTTGGTTAGACTTAACCACATCATCTAGGTCTTCTCAAAGTATTCTTTCTTCCAAACTTTGCGTTTTTCCGTTTAAAGCTGTAGTTTTTCTTCAATGACCTACAAAATACTAAAAACACAAAACTAACACAAAATATTAAATAACGACACAGCTAAAGGATTAACTAATGTAAATAAAGGGGTCCAAATATGCAATATTTGGCACTTATCAAATACCCCCAAACTTACATTTTGCTAGTCCCTTAGGAAAACAAAACGACAAATAAAATGAAAGCAAGAAACATAAATCCTCTTTCGTGGGAGAGACGATTGCATTTAGCATATGCAACAAGCCTTTTAAACCCCTAGGCATCCCTAGTGGATGAGTGAAGTCTCGTGAGGGCTTAACAGGAATGATACCCATAAGCATTGTGCACTATGTTGCTAACAAGAAAGAAGTTTCACATAAACCTTGGTTCTTATTCATGAGCAAACTTAAAAAGACAAACACCATCATCACAGTTAAAAGGAAATCCAAAATCAAATCACTCATAATTGGACAATTGAGACCTCATATGTTCTAAAAAGTGTAAAGTGTAATTAGCATACAATCATGAAGCTTTCTGCTTAAACTCAAGACAAGTTCCATAAAATTTGAAAGAATCCCTAACAAATGAAACAACCAAGGCAAGATATGCATTTTTTATTTTATTTTTATTTTTTTATAGGCTTTGCAATGTCTAACTCCCTTAAGCTTTCTAATTGACTCATGTAACAAGTGTTAGGCCAATGACTCCCAAGCAAGGTGGCTTTTGGGCACTAGATGTAGAACATCCCTAAGGGCTTATTAACTTAAGTCAAAAAGGCTACGAAGTCAGATTAGCCATATCATAAATCAACACTGAACTTCACACCTTTTGACGCGAACACTCAATGCTTAATGAGGCAAGAGGTCCGGTTACTCAGCGAAAAACTCAACATGATCTTTCTTTTCTTTTTCCTTCTCTTTTTATTTATTTATTTACTTTTTTATTTTTTTATATCTTGCAAGCCAATGGTTATTCATCAATAGGTCATCCAACAAATCTCAAAGAGAACAATCTTAAGCTCAAACATCATACCTCACAGAAAACATGCTAATGTGCTCATAAAAATTTATCTCAAAACAAGTGAAATCTCTTTTACCCAAAAATAAGTCAAAGGACTTAGACTCCTAATGACATAATGATGTGTTCAACCCTTTAAGCAAGCTAATGAAATGCAAATCACAGTTACAGTTTAACTCAAACTTGACAACAACATAGCACAATTTTTTCTTATTTTTCAATTTTTTTTAACACAAAATGACAAATAAAAATAAACAAATAAGAATAAAAATAAATAGACAAAGTGTTTTTCCATACCCCCAAACTTGAATTACACATTGCCCTCAATGTGTAGTATAGAAATACATTACCGGAAGTAAGGAAATCGGAGTGTGAACAAGGCTAGGGCATCCCCCAAACTTAAACACCAAAACACCTGTCAACAAAAACTAACAGCAATATTTTTTTCACAGAAACAAAACATCAAAAGATCAATTGCTGTTAGAAACAAAAACAAATAAAAAGAAATGCAATATAATGAAAAAGGAAAGAAAGAATTTGTGGAGTGAAGTGCAGAAAATAAACTGGAGGAGAAAACTTTACAGCGCTTCCCCCTATCATGCGGATGTCCAACGAATCCCTTCCACCCCTACTTCTTCAAAACTTCATAGCCCTTTGGAAGGATGTTTCGCCATCTTTTGTAGAATCTCTTACTTCGAAGGATCTTCTTAGGGAAGTGGTTCCTAGATTTGTGTACTTGTGTGCACAAGTCTTTGAGTATCTTGACATAAGATGGCTCTTTGAGACATTCAGGCGATGAAGCTTTAGGCTCTTGATATGTCTCAAGAGGGATAGTGATGTAGGCAGGACCTTCAGTACTCACTTCCATGTCACTGGGCAGATTAGGATCCGTTGGGGGCTCACTATTCTCATGGTGCTCAACTTGCTTAGGGTGTTCAACTTGCTCCTCTTTCTTTTCCTCCTCTTTGTTATCCACAATTTCCTCACTCTCTAGTGTGATGGTGACTTGGGCATGCTCATGATAAGAATTTTCGGAATCATCCCCATCAATCATGTAGTGTCCTTGAGCCATCAACTGACCTTGAAACTCTTCTTCCTCCTTGTTATCCTCTATGCTCTCATTGTCCCAATATTGAGTCATTGGTTCAAGATGATGTTCAGATGGATGTTCATTCTCACTCTGGCCAATCCATTCTTCCATCCCTGCGATAGCATGAGTATTAGCATCTTTGAGCTCTTGATTGAATTGACACAGTTCATCTTTCAGCGCTTGATTGAATTGACGCAGTTCTTGTTCCATCTGGGAGTTGAGTGAGTTGGACTGGTTGACTTTCTCTATTAATGTTTTCATCATGTCTTCAAGTGATGACTGTGGTGCAGGTTGTGGCACTTGAGTGGTAGATTGATAAACATGAGGTTGAGCTTGATGATTGAATTGTGGATATTCTAAATGGTGCAATTCATCAAATTGGTGAGTATAATTTCCTGTACCCTGAGCTGACCACGAGAAATCAGATTGGTTGTTCCAGTCCGGGTTGTAATAATTGGAATTTGAATCAAACCCTGGACTAGAGAAACTGGTGTTCATTTGCTCATATGAAAAATTAGAAGCTTGTCCCCATGATGGACAATCACTATAATGATGATAAGGATTGGAGCAGTATGAACATGGTTTATGTGGGTAAAAATTTTGAGGGAAGTTGGTAGGAGCTGGTGGCCTATAACTAGGAGAGGCATTAAAATCATTAAAATGAAAATTCATGCTTCCCCCTCACTTTTTAGCATGCAAATATCTTAGCGCCTCGGAATTTTCAAAATATTTAAATAGATTATTTTGATGATGATGTTATTTTGATATTCATTTTAGCCTATGATTTTAATTCTTGGGAAATTTATGATATTACAGAGAGTGGTAATTAGAGAATGGTAATTGGTGAAATAATAGGATAGTAAAATGGAAGGTAGAATAGTCAATGGTAGGTATAATAGTATTAGTAGAAGGAAGGTAGAATTGTAGATGGATAAATGTAGGTATAATAGTGTTGGTAGATGGAATAGTAGAATGGAAGGTAGAATGGTACTTGGTTTTTCCCTATAAATAGAGCTCTTCCCCTTCACAAATTTCACTACTCCTCTCCCTTCTCTTCCACATATTCTTCTTTCTTCCGTTTTCTACTTGGTCTTTCTTCTTTCTCTAAGTGTTTACACAAAACAACGAGAGAAAGGGCGAGACAAAGCGTTGCAAGAAAGAAAGAACACAAGAGAGAACGGATTCGAGAAATTAGTTTCAAAAGATATACTAGTGGTGTTAGTCAGATTGGAGCAACTAGATCATTCAGACCATTTTTAGCTTCAGTCTAGAAGTAAGTAAATTCACTACCCCTTCTAAAATTACTTCATGTCATGCTATTTATTCATTCTTGTATCAAACTGTAAATGATTATTTTATTTACCTGTCATGAAGATATGTTGCATGCATGAAGGATTTCTAAAAGAATTATTTAGAAAGTTTCTATTTCTTTAAATGCTTTCTAAGTACACAAGTTTATATTTGGAAAAGTCGCCATTTTTTAGAAAAGAAAGTTGAGAAATAATGATGATTATAAGAAAGAAGAATGATGATAAACCCTCCTACATGTTGCCCTAAGATGCATCAAAAGAAGTACAAAGAAATGTACAAGAAATGAGTTAAATGTTTATGAAATGAGGGCACATGTATGGAGGAGAGTATTGTTGGCCTCAAGATAAGATGAGATGAGTTCGGTACCGATACTCGGATGGAGGCGAAACCACTGAAGGAGGCTATGCCAGAAGGTGGTATTCCATCAATAGACCGTTGAGTGCACCAAGAGAAAGAGTTAATTGACGGTCGGGCATGGCTGAGGCCTCAGTTTAGTGCCATGGTCACAGGACCCGCAACCCTCGTACACAGGGGTAACAGTGTACATAGGTCCTAATATGAGAAAATGATAATATAATTTCAACAATGATATACTACGATGATTTACAATGATAGTTTATAATGATAATTTATGACGATGATTTATTACTAGAGGTAATAGTTTGTATATGCTACGGGAGATGCAACCGTACATACATGTATTATTATGGCAAAATGTATATTTATTTGTGAAAACGATTTTTAAAACTGAAAACAAGGAGTAAAACTATTTATGGTTGTGGATTTTACTTGTTGGGCCCCCTTTGGGCTCATTCAGTTTTATTTCTTGTTTTTAGGTAGAAAGGACGCTGGAATAGGAGGCCGGAATGGGGGCGGGAATAATTATTAACTTTTAAGTCTTTTCATATCAGTTATTGTAATAATATGATATTCCACAACTAAACTTTAATGTTTCCTAATTTCGCTTGTAATAAAATCTCTTGAAGAATGTTTTATACATTGATAGTATCATTTAAAATTAAGTATTCTGATAGACCTTATAGATCTTTGCAAAAATGTTTGTTGAAAAAGAAAAAAATTGACAAACTCAGCCTTAACGGGTTGGGGATGTTACAATTTTGGTATCAGAGCAAATGTTATAAGGTTCTGGCAGACTTTTCAAAAAATAATAATAATAATAAGAAAAAATAAAAAAAAAATTGGGGTTAATGGGAAGCCACATTCCAGCCAAGTAGAGTATGTATTTTTGAGTGGTCTCTAATAAATTATGCATGGGCATTTTCTAAGGGATAATTTTTGGTTAAAAAAATAAAAAATAAAAAAAAATAAATCGTCTTAGTGTGATTAATTTAGGGGATTTTATTATTGTGATCAAGTTAATGACGAAGATTGATTTTTTTATTATTTTATTTATTTTTATAGATAAGTTGTGATCTATAGTATCTACCCATTTGGATTTAAGGCAATTTTCTTGAGTATTGATTGATAAGAGTATATTTTAAGGTGTCACGAGGATTTAGAAAATATTATTGATCATGATTTAAGAATTGTATGATGATTTTATAGATTTAAGTTGCGAGATGATTTGTGTAATTAACTTGGTGACAAAATGGTTTTATGGATTTAGGTTGTGAAATAAATTGTGGAAATGACTTGGTAACGAATGGTCTTATGGATGTCGGTTGTGAAATGATTATTGAGCTGAATTAATGATATAAGAGTTTATATGGGTTTTTGGTAATGACTAAGGTTTAGTTGATGACAATAATGACACTATGATTAATGTGGTAATATATAGATTGATGAATAAGGATTACGTAGTAACATGAAGTGAATGCCTAAGTATTGCAAGGATAAATGCAAATGAGGTATACCCTAGAATCTATAAAATATTTTGATATTTACATTTGTGGTTTAAGGATTTTGATACTTTTGGATGATCGTGATGACTTTAAGGTACAATTCATGAAATCTTTGAGGTGATTCTTATAATTTAAGGTGTTAGGTTTTTGTAATTGAGATAAACTAAATTGAAGTGATGCTTAAAGTTTTGAGGATGAATTAGTGCTCCTAGGCTATGAATAATATTTAAATTTTGAGGCATTAGTAGGTACTGTGTTATGAGAATTTTAGTTACATGCCAAAGCTTTTGATATAATTTTCTTTCATGAGGTAAAGATGATGGATTATTATTCTTGAGGTATTTTGAAGCATAAAGGTAAGAGTTGAAAGACAATATAATATAGTGATATGATCTAAATTTCCTTTATAAGATATATGTTCAATGATATTCAGGTATTTTAGAGGTTGATAACATGTGATGATGCATACTTAGATGTTTTATTGAAGTGATTAACTTGTTAAACAAATTGTTTGTTTAAAGGAAGTTATTTCAATGACAGAATGATCACATAATGAATATTGAATGAGTACTGGATGATTACGAAAAGAAATGGTTGGAGAACAAGCTCGTTATAATATTACATACCAGTGTCCATTGTTAAAAAAAAAAAAAAAAGTACTGCATAAAGAGACATGTGGTAATGATGAGCAGATGATTCCTCAGAGCTGCTTTGGGAATATTATTTCTGCACAGAGAAAACCTAATATGAGCAGAATCGCATATATTTATATAATTGAATTATCAAAGAGAATATTTATTTATAATGAGGTACCCGACTAGAGCTTATGTGGAAAGACTTGCAACACCCCTAGACATCGACCTAGAGTTTATCATACTGTCGCTGGAGACGTTCGGTATTCTTCTCCATTTCTAGCATCTTTGGTCCCATGTATTCCGCATAAGATAACACCATCTTTTTCAGCTGAGTATTCTCCTGCTTCAAATCCACGTGTCTTCGTTTGTAGTATTTGAGTAGTCGCTGTAAGACCCCAATTTGTTTTCTTAAGACTTTCAGCTTAACAGCTCTGGCACTCAAACGTTGTGCCATGTCAGAAATTGAAGCAGCATCTTGGATACTGAACCCCAATGAATCATTAATAGCATCAGTATCTGATCTATCAGCTAACAATGTTTGATCCCGTGGAATCACGAAACCTTTGGCCACCGCTACAGCAGTAGAATCGTGGAGCATGACAGAATTGTGAATAGTGATAGGACATTGTCAAAGGCAAAAGTTGGCTGCCATACGTCAGGATATGTTGCAGGTTCATTAAGGTGTGCAATAGGTACGACGGGATGTATAGCAGGCACTTCAGGGGGAATAGCAAGCACATCTGGTTGCACGTTAGGAATAACAATGGGTTGTGCTGCAGGAGCAACATTCAAGTCGATGTTGTTAACGGATGATGATGATGTTGCCAAATTTAGGAGAGTAAGAAAGATAGTTGAGAATACGAAGAATTTGGGAGAGATGAAGTACTGAGAAGAGACTGAGCGTCAGAAACTGAAGAGATTTTTTTTGAAGTTTCTGGAAGCAGCAAACGAGTGGCTTTTAAAAAATTTTTACTTCAAGTGAAATAAACAGTAAACCACAAAGCGTTAGGCGACCTCGGGCCGCGATGGAAATTTTTGTCAAAAGATCCCGTGGAAGTAGGATCTGGTCTTCTGTCATAAATTTGACTGAGCTCATTTTTTCAAACCCACTGTTCACTCAACGACTTTGAATTCCATGCGTGGGCAACCGAATGAATTGTCATGCCAACGCGCACCAGACGCGCTCGTTCATTATCCAGAAACCCTTCATATAAATTCACACCTCTTTCTCCATTGCAACACATGCCTTCTGATCATACCCCTTCACCTGAGATCTTCTGCTAATAGCCTTCCATACAATGAAAGCTCGACTTTTCTCCTACTTGAGCATATCCTCAAGAGAAAAATACAGCATCACAACATGATTCACAAACCCAACACCTTATACTCTCAGTGGTAAACCATTGAAGCAAGATTATCGTTGATCATGTCCTGATGAAGCAAGATTATCCTTGATCATGCTTCTCAGGCTAAGTATCTCTCTTTTCTTCAAGTCTTCATACATGACAGAGGAGAGAGAGCATCCGATGTGGGTATTTTGAAAGTCTCGGAAAGGAGTCGCATGCATATCAGGTCCTGAAATGCTTATCAAATCTTCATTTGTGGAAAATAACAGGACTTTCTGTTTCTCTTTTTCTCCTCTTGACCTTGCAAGACCCAAGGGAGAGAGACTTTAACATGTGTACTTTGGAACTTCCAGCTTGGAAACTTACCCATATCTTGCTTTGCTTGCTTATCAATTTCATCTCTAGAACGTAGCAGGGCACATCATGTATTAGTCAAGAATGGATGAGAATCTTACATTTCAAATTGAGTTGGACTAATAATTACAAGTTTCTTTTGCTGAGTTATGAGTTATCAAGTAAAGATGTAGCACAGAGAGAAATTGCTGATATTGTAACACCGACGCAAGATTTGGGATGAGAAAATAGAAACAATTGTGTATTTAGAATGAATCAAATTATGATGTCACTTCTAAGGTATATTCGTGTAATGACGTTTTTGGGAGATATAAACTATAGAATGATGGTGCTATTTACTTTTATAGATTTATGATGGTGAGAAGTTAATAATTATTAGAGCATCTTATTAATATTTCGTATACATGATTTGGAATACTGAGATACGGAGGAAAATATAGGCAGAGATGATTTTTTTCACCTTTCTGGTAAGATTGATTAAATTAGATCGAGAAAATTTTTGCGGGCTTGCAAGGAGGACTATGATGTTTGGAGGTATGGACTAATGATCACTTGACTTTTTATTTAATTTGACGTTTAAACCTTGACTGCAAACTGTCTTATATAAGGAGATGAATAATTTGATTGTTGTCATTAAGGTTGAAAAAAAAAAATGGAAAAGATTTTTGAGGTAAGGTTCTAGTGTGAACTGATGAATGGTTGCAGAAATCAAGACTTTAGACTGTCAATAAGATTTACTCCTAGAAGAAGGAGACGAAATTTCAACATGATAAAAGTGAATATTGGAAAGTAGGCTCTGATGAATGATTGAAAATAATATTTTAAATCTAAATCGCTCAATTTGAAGATTGGACGGTAATACTATATGCTTTAATTTCGAGGACGAAATTTCAATAAGGAGGGAAGATTGTAGCGCCCCGGAATTTTCAAAATATTTAAATAGATTATTTTGATGATGATGTTATTTTGATATTCATTTTAGCCTATGATTTTAATTCTTGGGAAATTTATGCTATTACAGAGAGTGGTAATTAGAGAATGGTAATTGGTGAAATAATAGGATAGTAAAATGGAAGGTAGAATAGTCAATGGTAGGTATAATAGTATTAGTAGAAGGAGGGTAGAATTGTAGATGGATAAATGTAGGTATAATAGTGTTGGTAGATGGAATGGTCAAATGAGGCTAGAATTGTAGATGGATAAATGTAGGTTAAACAGTGTTGGTAGATGGAATGGTAAAATGAGGCTAGAATTGTAGATGGATAAATGTAGGTATAATAGTGTTAGTAGATGGAATGGTAAAATAAGGCTAGAATTGTAGATGGAGAAATGTAGGTATAAAAGTGTTGGTAGATGGAATGGTAAAATGAGGCTAGAATTGTAGATGGATAAATGTGGGTATAATAGTGTTGGTAGATGGAATGGTAAAATGAGGCTAGAATTGTAGATGGATAAATGTAGGTATAATAGTGTTGGTAGATGGAATAGTAGAATGGAAGGTAGAATGGTACTTGGTTTTTCCCTATAAATAGAGTTCTTCCCCTTCACAAATTTCACTACTCCTCTCCCTTCTCTTCCACATATTCTTCCTTCTTCTGTTTTCTACTCGGTCTTTCTTCTTTCTCTAAGTGTTTACATGAAACAGAGAGAGAAAGGGCGAGACAAAGCGTTGCAAGAAAGAAAGAACACGAGAGAACGGACTCGAGGAATTAGTTTCAAAAGATATACTAGTGGTGTTAGTCAGATTGGAGCAACTAGATCCTTCAGACCACTTTTAGCTTCAGTCTAGAAGTAAGTAAATTCACTACCCCTTCTAAAATTACTTCATGTCATGCTATTTATTCATTCTTGTATCAAACTGTAAATGATTATTTTATTTACCTGTCATGAAGATATGTTGCATGCATGAAGAATTTCTAAAAGAATTATTTAGAAAGTTTCTATTTCTTTAAATGCTTTCTAAGTACACAAGTTTATATTTGGAAAAGTCTCCATTTTTTAAAAAAGAAAGTTGAGAAATAATGATGATTATAAGAAAGAAGAATGATGATAAACCCTCCTACATGTTGCCCTAAGATGCATCAAAAGAAGTACAAAGAAAAGCACAAGAAATGAGTTAAATGTTTATGAAATGAGGGCACATGTATGGAGGAGAGTATTTTTGGCCTCAAGATAAGATGAGATGAGTTCGGTACCGATACTCGGATGGATGCGAAACCACTGAAGGAGGCTATGCCAAAAGGTGGTATTTCATCAACAGACCGTTGAGTGCACCAAGAGAAAGAGTTAATTGACGGTCGGGCATGGCTGAGGCCTCAGTTTAGTGCCATGGTCACAGGACCCGCAACCCTCGTACACAGGGGTAACAGTGTACATGGGCCATAATATGAGAAAATGATAATATAATTTCAACAATGATATACTATGATGATTTACAATGAGGATTTATAAAGATAATTTGTGACGATGATTTATTACTAGAGGTAATAGTATGTATATGCTACGGGAGATGCAACTGTACATACATGTATTATTATGGCTAAATGTTTATTTATTTGTGAAAACGATTTTTAAAACTGAGAACAAGAAGTAAAACTATTTATGGTTGTGGATTTTACTTGCTGGGCCCCCTTTGGGCTCATTCAGTTTTATTTCTTGTTTTCAGGTAGAAAGGACGCTGGAATAGGAGGCCGGAATGGGGGCGGGAATAATTATTAACTTTTAATTCTTTTCATATCAGTTATTGTAATAATATGATATTCCGCAACTAATGTTTAAAGTTTCCTAATTTCGCTTGTAATAAAATCTCTTGAAGAATGTTTTATACATTGATAGTATTATTTAAAATTAAGTACTCTGATAGACCTTATAGATCTTTGCAAAAATGTTTGTTGAAAAAGAAGAAAAGTGACAAACTCAGCCTTAACGGGTTGGGGATGTTACACTTGTACCTGTGATCGATCACACAAGGAGCATGATGTTAATTTTCTGCGTTGTTAAATTAGGTCAAGCCGTCTTTATTTCCTTGTTTTAGTAGTATTAGGGTTTTGGGAGTCAATATTTCGTTATTTTATTAGGTTTAGGGTTTTGGGGGTAGTTATGTAATATTTCATTATGTTTAGGGTTTTTAGGCTATAAATATATGCTTATAGCCTCTAGAGAAAACAGTTGTTGATTATTATTGATTTTGATTAATGAGAATACTCAGAGTGGAGTTTATTCCTCTTTTCCTATAAACTTTAGAGAGTATCTATTGTTTTTAGAAGAATTCTTAGGTCTTTGATAGAATCTAGATCTGGAATTGTTTATCCGTTCTTTTATTATTGTTCTTCGCTGCAGCCTACTAAGTCACGCTACATCAGTTGGTATCAGAACTCAGTTACTTTCCATGAATGGGGAGGAGCAACCGCTTTGCAGACATGAACAAGGTGTACGTGCGCACGGAGAAAGCACGTAAAGAGCAACCGACGATTAGTTTGAGGCACATGAGTGGTGGGCCGAACAATTGTCGTCGCCAACCTAGACCGCGATTCGTAGAGGCGGAAGGAAAATCTATCGCTGAACCTTGGCAACACACGGAGGATCGATTCAGGGCTATGAGGGATCAAATTGAAGACCTCACTACCCAATTATCCAACTTGTGTGGTCAACATGGGAACGGATCTAGAAACTCGTTTGAGGAGCGCCGAACGCACAGACGTCAGCACCTTGCGCAAGCTCATGCCAATCGGCGGGTAAGTAGATTCGAACTCAAAATTCCGAAATTCGACGAGGATCTAGAACCCGACGAATTTCTGGATTGGGTGTTGGCTGTTGAAGAGGTTTTTGAATTCAACGGAGTGGCCGATGAACAACAAGTCTCTTTGGTAGTACATACATTCCAGGGAAGAGTTGGTGCGTGGTGGCAACAACTGAAGAAAACTAGGAAGCGGGAAGGCAAATTGAAGATCAATAGTTGGGAAAAACTATTGAAATATATGCGGATCGCTTTCTTACCCCATAGTTATACCATGGGTCAAAAGTCACAAAATTGGAGACAAGGGTCTATGGCTATGACGAAGAAAACAGAAAATTCCTACAAAAAAGAGGTATTTAGGGAGACATGGAGTGAAGCGAAGAGTCCACGATGGGGCAATTAGACCCTTACTTGCCAACCACAAATCCATAAACCGAATCCATACTCTGTGGAGAAGGAAAAAGAATCTGTAGATGAAGAGTTTGAGGAGTCCGAATTCATTGATGAAGAGTTCAGACATGAAGATGTTGAAGATCCTTCACAAGGATTCGTGGATTGGGATTCCCCACCAACTTATGATGACGATGTCAATGAGGAAGAACCGATTGAAGAACCTTTGGCATTCGACTTAGAGGATGAGTACGAATATGATGAATTTTCTCCCATGCTCGACGGCCTCTACCCCGAAGAAGATGACCAAGAGGAAGAGTACAAAGAAGATGGTTTTTCTCCCATGTTTGGTGGCCTCTACCCCGAAGATGATCAATTGGAAGAGGAAGAGCCCACATGTGACATCGACAATTATGAAGAGGTTGACGAAGACTTTTCAGGTGAAGTGTTTAATTATAATGATGAAGAGGGTTATGTTGATTTTCTTGGTGTTGAAAGTATTTTAAATTCTCCTTACAACAATTGTGATGAGTTCTATGTGGATGAGGAGAATTATATGTTCACAAGGGAAACAACGGTTGACCCGTCCTCGAGTATCTTCATGGCACGTGAAAGGGAGAAAGAACGAGAGAAGAATGGCAAATCTGAAGTATTGCCAAGTGGTGTGTGGGGCTTTCATGACAACCTTCAAGGTATTTCGATGATGAAAAGCGTCACGTTTATTTTTGGGTGTTGTATTGTTTTGATCTTGAGGAAAGGCGAGTGGAATGAGTTGATTGGACATCCGAAGGACCGTGGAAAGAACCGGCCGAATTCGAGGGCGAATTCTCTCCAACAAGGGGACAATAATGCAAATCGCAGGTCCTCTGGAAGTGCGATCGATCGCACATGTACCTGCGATCGAGCGCACTTCCAGACAATTACACACTAGGTCCCTGGTTATGCGATCGATCGCACTTGTACCTGCGATCGATCGCATAAGGAGCATTATGTTAATTTTTTGCGTGGTTAATTTTGGCCAAGCCGTCTTTATTTCCTTGTTTTAGTAGTATTAGGGTTTTGGGAGTCAATATTTCGTTATTTTATTAGGTTTAGGGTTTTGGGGGTAGTTATGTAATATTTCATTATGTTTAGGGTTTTTAGGCTATAAATATATGCTTATAGCCTTCAGAGAAAACAGTTGTTGATTATTATTGATTTTGATTAATGAGAATACTCAGAGTTGAGTTTATTCCTCTTTTCCTATAAACTTTGGAGAGTATCTATTGTTTTTAGAAGAATTCTTAGGTCTTTGATAGAATCTAGATCTGAAATTGTTTATCCGTTCTTTTATTGTTGTTCTTCGCTGCAGCCTACTAAGTCATGCTGCATCAATGACCCAACAGAATCTATCCCAGGCATGGAAATCGTGGAAAGAAGACAGGGCATTGGATCTAATGGACTAGACATTACATGAAAGTTGCAACACAAATGAATTTTTGAGGTGTGTTAATGTTGGGCTCTTATGTGTACAAGAAGACCTCAGTGATCGTCCCACCATGTCGAATGTTGTTTTCATGCTTGGGAATGAAACTGCAACTCTCCCGACTCCTAAACAACCAGCCTTTGTTGTAAGGAGACCCCTTTCTTCTAGTAAACCAGAAAGCTTAAATGAATTAACAGCTACCATAGAAGAAGGTCGATGAAGATGGAGGTTCTCAGGAGTCTTGTTTTCTCTGTACCAGTTTCTACTACTTCATATTGTACGTGCTTCTTAAACAAAGTTTGAATGAATTGATTTTGGCTGGATACAAAAACCGAGAATAATGATCTCTATTCATAGAATTATACTTAAGGTTTACAGGTGAAGTATCCTAGTCAAAATACATTTGCTATGCTATCTATCAAGATACAAAACAAACATTTAGGCCCCATTTGGTTTGCGGAATAGACCATTGGATTGATTTAGCTAACACTAGGCATAGTTAGTCCTTTGTTTGGTAACACTCTATTCGTGGGAATAGTCTATTCCCATGGGACTACTAATCTCATACATATAGGGTTAGCTAAGCCACTAAAAAATGAGTGGCTTAACTAATCATTTCCTGTGGGATTAAATTAATTGTGTAAATTGCCACAAAAAACCCCACTTGTAGGATTAAATTTCATTTCTCTCTGATTCTTCTATATTTCTCTCTCTCTCTCTCTCTCTCTCTCTCTCTCTCTATATATATATATATATATATATACGTTTCTCTTTTATCCGTCTCTATATTTTGTTCTCTCTCTTTTTCCATCTCTCTTTCTATTTTCTCTTTGATTCTTCTAGTACAGTTTTTCTGCAAGTGCAAACGATTTTTTTTTTTTCTTCTCTATGTTGTCTCCCTTCTCTATACCGTTTCTAAGTTTATTTTTATTTATCTTTATTTTTTTATTATTAAATTCTGTTTTTTTATTTTTTTTGATTCTTTGTACATTCTCCAACTATATTTTTTTGATTTCAAGATTGAGTTTGATTCTGTTTTCTCCAACTATATTTTTTTTTATATAAATAATTTTGTAGCATAATTGCAACAAAAAAAAAAAAAAAGGCCACATACCTGACATAAATAAAAACAAAAAAGAAAAAGAAGTTATAGTAAAGTTGTTTATGTTTAAGAAAAAAAAAAGAATGAAAGTCCTTAATAATATAAATTGTATTTTTATTATAAGGGTATTTTAGGAAATTTGATCACAATATGATTTTATTCACCAACATATTGCATTGTACCAAACGAAGGAATAGGATTAGCTAGTTTATTCCAGCGTTACAACCAAACAAAGGAATATGAATAGCTAATCTATTCCACATTGTTCTATTCCCAGTCGTAGCTAATCCTTTTCCAATGGACTAGACATTCCGCGAACCAAACGAGGCCTTAAAGTTACAAGTGAGATTACATCATTATTATCTAACATCAACTATCCAAAGGCATCTGTTCCTATATTTTAATTTGATGTATTTCTGGAGCCAACTTCTGTTCCTTTGAATGTATTACTTGACAAGCTGCATGTCTGTCTTCCATCTTGATCATTAACATTATCAGTTACCATAGCTACCATATCTTCCGCTTTGTTCTTATCACTTTCCACATCTACGAGATCACATGCCACATTAGAGGATTTATCTTGAGTTGCTGATTTAAGTGTTGCACCCTTATCTGCAGAGAGCGTGTCTTCATCTATTTATTTAATAGTCCCCCCTCAATTGACCAAAAGAATCTTCTCAATTTCCTTTGAAATGGAGAGGAACCGGTTAGGTAAAACAAGATGGTAAAATGGTCTTAAAAAAATTGAAAATACCATTTTATTCTCCTAAAATGCACTAACCTGCAACTTGGACTTGAGAAAGGCAAACCGAGCAAAAGATAAGCCTTTAATGAACATGTCTGCAACTTGGTCAACAATAGAGATAAAGTGTAACAGCTCGTCTCATATTGGGAAGATGATGAGTAGTCCAGAGGGCCGGCAAAACAGGTACCCGTTTATCCTATGCATGTAACTATTCTTTATGACGCCTAGATGAACCTTATTATAAAAAAAACATGTATAGGATATACGGGTTGTAAACAGGTTATGTCAGGTACCTGCTTTGCTAGCCCTAAGTCCACATAAAGTGTGTTGTTTATAAAGATAGTCATGAGCACTAAGTCCCACATTACCTAATTATTAAGTCAAACTGAGCTTTATAAGTGACGTAGCGGAAGACTAAGGTATCTAATCAAATAGCAGCGTCTTTGTTTCTGCAAGGAGAAGCGTCTTCGTCTTCTACTAAAAAATATAAAAACAAGCCTGCAGGATATACGGGTTGTAAACAGGTTATGTCAGGTACCTGCTTTGCTAGCCCTAAGTCCACATAAAGTGTGTTGTTTATAAAGATAGTCATGAGCACTAAGTCCCACATTACCTAATTATTAAGTCAAACTGAGCTTTATAAGTGACGTAGCGGAAGACTAAGGTATCTAATCAAATAGCAGCGTCTTTGTTTCTGCAAGGAGAAGCGTCTTCGTCTTCTACTAAAAAATATAAAAACAAGCCTGCAGGCATAAAGAAAGATAAAACTCTGCAGAGTATTTGAAAGAAACTTCTCTGATTTGATACTAATTCAATGAGTGAGTTTTACATAAGAAGCTAGCCTATTTATAGAAGAGAAATCCTTGCAAAGAAAGTAAACCTAGTCCTATTAGTAATATTAAACATAATCCTAATAAGGAAAGGAAAATAATTAAAGCAAATCTAACCCTATTAAGGAAAGGAAATAAAGTCCCAATAAAATAAAAATAAAATCCTAATATAAAATTGACAATCAGCAGGAATGTTGACAATATTTCCTTTTATACTTTCATTGTCTAAAAACGAGTAAAATTCTGATTAAGCGGCTCTGCTCCAATATTATTTTTGATATTTTCATTATTTTCGTTTTTACCAAAAATTTAGGTAAATATCATCCTACATTAGACACCCCCACTTGAAAAAAACTTGTACTCGAGTTTTTTTTGGGACATGGCATGTGCAGTTCCCCCGAAGAAAGGTATTTGGAGAAATCTACATATATAGCACCAAGATTTCTTCTTGGATGTCATCTTCAACTTCACAATTTTCTTCAAAGGAATCACCAATTTTTGTGGGGATCGTGATGAGTTGCACATATGACAAATGAGGTGGTGGTTGTTCTTTCACTAGTGTAGTCATTGGAACAAAAAACTGTTGCTGGACAAATTATTTCTCTGATGGCAACTCCAAATTAACAGCATCAACATCCTTTTCACCATAATTAATATTCTTTTCATAGACGGAGTGCCTATTGGGAGATTTATGAATATGGTTACGGACATGTCAAATGTCGCTTACGTTATCATCAAGGAATCTGTCAACATAAGGATAGTGAACGGGTTTCCTTCGGATCCCATAGTCATCATGGGCATCCTTGTGATTCCAAGGGGCACGCATCTGCATGCGTTCAAACGTCTCCCACAATTGGCGTATCTCTTGTTGCACCGTCTGCCGAAACTCCTAAAATTCGGCTCTCAAAGGAGCCTCTGATCGCTTGATGTATCGTTGGTTGTCAGATCTCGAAACAACATCTCTTTCACGAATAGCATTGTTATAGAAGTTGTTGTTGTAGTATAAGTTGGCCTTCGAATCCGGATAATGCTGGCTCCACTACCCCATGATTTCAACTCACGAAAGAGCCCCTTCCCTACAAGCGGTGTTGTTGGAGAAGTTTGTCACTGTTGCGCTGATTTGCCATGATCAGGACAAGCTTGCTTTGATACCAACTAACGTAGCGGAAGACTAAGGTAACTAATCAAGGAGCAGCATCTTTGATTCTGCAAGGAGAAACGTCTTCATCTTCTACCCAAAAAGATAAAAACAAACCCGCAGGCAAAAAGAAAAATAAAACTCCGCAGAGTATTTGAGAGAAATTTCTTTCATTTGATAATAATTCAATGAATGAGTTTTACATAATAAACTAGCCTATTTATAGAAGAGAAATCCTTGCAAAGGAAGTAAACCTAGTCTTAGTAGTAATAGTAAACCTAATCCTATTAGCAATAGTAAACCTAATCCTAATAAGGAAAGGAAAATAATTAAAGCAAATCTAACCCTATTAAGGAAAGGAAACCAAGTCCTAATAAAATAAAATTAAAATCCTAATATAAAATTGACAATAAGCGAGAATCATGACAATCTTTCCTTTTATACTTCCATTGTCTGAAAACGGTTAAAATTCTGATCAAGAGGCGGTGTTCCGATATTAGTTTTGATATTTTCAGTATTTTCATTTTTACCAAAAATATAGGTAAATATCATCCTACATCAATAAGAATTTTTAGAAAAGTTCTAAATTAACTAACCATTTTGGAGTAATAAGCCATGGTCCACTAAGCTTTTAAGAAACCACAATACTGTTTTGATAGACCAATGCGTGGATGTTGGATGATGCATATGGTGACATAGTTGATTCAGTGGATGTTGGATGATGCATATGGTGACATAATTGATTCATTGACAATGCTATGTCAGGGCATGTGAGTGTATAATATTGGAGGGCTCCCACAACACTTTGATATCCAGAAGGATCGAGTAAGGTTTCTCTGTCAAATCTATAAAGTTTAGAACCAGATAGACATGGTGGCTTTGCAGGCTTTTCTCCACCCATTTGAATCTGATTAAGTAGGTCAGAAACATACTTAATTAGATTTGCAAAGATGGAGTCCTTTAGAGTTGTGGTTAACCTGTATGCCAAGGAAAAAAGCTCAATGAGCCCAAGTCCTTAATTGGAAATTCCTGCTCATATGAGGATGAGTTCCTGTAATGATTATATTGTTAGGAAATTAATCATATTTCCCAAGACCCATGAGATGCGAAAAATAAGAAGAATGCAGAATAACAAAGATAAGCAATCACACACGACACAAAGATTTAAGTGGTTCGGCTTAACAAGCCTACATCCACTGGCGAAGATGACCCGGAGAAAATCTACTATCAAAAGATGGAGTACAAAAATAGTAAAGAGAAAATCACTCAGATCCCAAAGCCCCAATACACCTAAATCTCACTATCACACAAGAGAGATTATTCCTAAAATAGAATACAAAAAACAGATGTACAAACTCTTCTTTTGCTGGAACAGATGGCGGCTGATCTCTATTTTCTTCTCTCACTCTGCAACACCTTTTTCTTCTAATCACTTGTTTTTAGCTCCTCCAAAAACCACCAAGAAGAAAACACCGTGGCTGCCCTTGTACCTTCTTCTCTCAAATTCTCTCTTTTTCTCCTCCCTTTGGTGCTCACATATATTCACGTTTGGCACACACAAATTCACCTTGTGCTTTGTTCCTTATATAGAAGCTGAACTCTCCTCTTACATGTTGGTCTAGGACTCCTACTATAAGTCAAACAAGGAGTCCAAGTACACATTGGAGAAGGACTCCAAAACCCACATGTAAAGGAGCAAACCGGTTGAACCAAGAACCTTTCCTACTTGAAGAAGGACACAAAACCACTGGGTCCCACCATGACTTTTAATTCAAGTCATACTTAACAATCTCCACCTTGACTTGAATCCCATCAAGTCTACCAAAACGTGTCTCCTTTGGATGTTTCTGCCTCAGCCCCTAAGGCCAATCACACTCCATAAGTGTCACTCAAGTCCAAGTGCCTCTTGAACTTGAGCATAGGACTTGGTTTAGACATAACACCATGCCTCCCTATTGGCCCTGTCGACCATACAGCTTTATCCGATGACTCTTTCTTCTTGTAGACCCATATGCACCCTTTAGCCTTTTTTCCCTTGGGTAATTTTGTCGATTCCCAAGCTTTATCTCTCCGTAGTGACTCCACCTCTTTCGGCATACCATCCTGAACAAACAATGGATCTCCACTACTAGCTGTCAAAGTAAAAGAAACCATATCCTCAAAGACATACCTCTTTGTTGCTTTTCGATCATGTTTCTCTTTGCCTCTTGCTAAAGAATAAGACTCTTCCCGGTGCTGTAAGTCTCTTGTAGATTCTCTGTCATCACATTCATTTGTAAGTGAACACTGTTCATCAAGCTCCACCTCCATGAATTGTTTCTCTTTCTGCACTGTACTTTTAGAAAGATCATCTAAGTTAACAAACTTAGACTTCTTCGGTTCCTGCTCTGTAACATCAGGTTCTGCACTTGACCTATCCTTGTACATAGCACACTCATTAAAAGTCACATTCCGACTTCTAATGATCTTCCAATTTTGATCATCCCAAAATCGATAACCGAAGGCCTCATCTCCATATCCAATGAAAAAACACTTACTAGATTTACCAACTAGTTTACTTATAGTATCAGACTCAACATGGACATACGAAGCACAACCAAAAACTTTCAGATATGAAAGATTTACCTCTTTTCCACTCCGGACTTCTTCCGATAGTCTATGGCTCAGGGGAACGGAAGGCCCCCTATTTATCAGGTATGTAGCAGTGCTCACTGCATCAGCCCGGAAAGTCTTTGGTAACCCAGCATGCAATCTCATACTCCTAGCACTCTCATTGAGAGTCTTGTTCATGCACTCAGCCAGACCATTCTGCTGCAGCATTCCCAGGATAGTTTTCTCTATTCTATTCTCATTCATTGCGCAAAACTGTTTAAACCCTTTATCTTCGTATTCTCTTTCATTGTCTAATCTCAAACACTTGAGCTTCAAGCCCATTTTAGTCTCAACCATGGCTTTCTATTTCTTCAAAGTCTCAAATACATCAGATTTACTTTTCAAGAAATAAACCCATACCTTCCTGCTTGAGTCATCAATAAATGTGATGTAATACCGCGAGCCTCCAAGAGATGCCACTGGTGCGGGACCCCATAAATCCGTGTGTACCAGCTCCAACTTTCCAAGCTTAGGTGCTTTGCCAACTTCCGCGAAACTCACCTTTTTCTGCTTCCCTAGGATGCAGCCTTCACATAAATCAGACTCAACTGACTTCAACTCCAGTAGTTTCCCCTTTGACGTAAGTACCTTCATCTTTTTCTCGCTCATGTGACCAAGCCTTAGGTGCCATAGTTTTGAGTCAATACCCGTATCTCCAACAGCAACTGTATCCTTACTGTTCATAGTCATATAAAAAGTACTCTCTTATAACCACGAGCCAAAATCCTAGCTCCCATGCTGGCCTTCCACTTTCCACCGTGGAAATGAATTGAATGCCCTTCCTCATCAAGCTGTCCCACTGAAATCAGATTCTTCTTCAGCTCTGGAACATGCCTGACCTTCTGTAGCTTCCATACCGAGTCACTGTGAACTATAATGCGAACATCGCCTAGGCCCACAACATCCAGTGCCATTCCATCAGCCAAATACACCTTCCCGAAATCTCCACCAACATAGTTCTCGAGAATTTCACGGATCGCTGTCGTATGAAAAGATACTCCTAAGTCTAAGACCCAAGAATCAAGGGGACTGTCAACAGAGAGAAGTAGGGCATCATATACTTCTTTTGTCACTACGTTTGCATAATCATTCTTAGTCTTCTTTCATAGTTCCCTACAATTCTTCTTGTAGTGGCCAGTCTTGCCACGGTTCCAACACTCAGGTTGTTGTCCGAATCTGGATTTGCTTCTCCCTTTTCTGGAATTTGATCTACCTTGACCAGAGTTTCTGTCTTGTCCTCTGCCCCGAGTCTCGAGGTTTAAAGCAGCACCAGAACAAGAGGCTTCACCCGCATCTCTTCTGCGAACCTCTTCACTGAGAATCAAATCTCTGACGTCTTCATATCTCAGTTTACTCTTTCCTACAGAGTTACTCACAGCCATCCTCACGGCTTCCCAGCTATTTGGCAAAGATGCCAAGATAATCAACGCGTGAACCTCATCATCAAAATCAATTTCCACCGAGGACAATTGATTTGTGATAGTGTTGAACTCATTGAGATGATGTGCCACCGAAGCCCCTTCTGCCATCTTTAGGTTGAATAATTTCTTCATCAGATGCACCTTGTTGTTAGCCGATGGCTTCTCATACATGCTCGACAAAGCCTTCATTAGACCTGTTGTGGTCTTCTCCTTTACAAAGTTGTGTGCAACTGATTTTGACAGTGATAATCTGATAACTGCTAGGGCTTTACGATCAAGCAGAGCTCACTCGCTATCATACATGTCGTCGGGTTGTTCTTCCAAAAGAGGTTGATGAAGATCCTTCCTATAAAGAATATCTTCAATTTGTACCTTCCAATACCCAAAATCTTTGCTGTCGAATTTCTCGATTCCCATCTTTCCTTCTTCACCTGCCATCGCTCCCACTCGAACCAAAAGCTTTGATACCAGTTGTTAGGAAATTAATCCTATTTCCCGAGACCCGTGAGATGCAAAAAATAAGAAGAATGCGGAATAACAAAGATAAGCAATCACACACGACACAAAGATTTAAGTGGTTCGGCTTAACAAGCCTACATCCACTAGCGAAGACGACCGGGAGAAAATCCACTATCAAAAGATGGAGTACAAAAATAGTAAAGAGAAATTCACTCAGATCCCAAAGCTCCAATACACCCAAATCTCACTATCACACAAGAGAGATTATTCCTAAAATAGAATACAAAAGACAGATGTACAAACTCTTCTTTTGCTGGAACAGATGGCGGCTGATCTCTATTTTCTTCTCTCATTCTGCAGCACCTTTTTCTTCTAATCACTTGTTTTTGGCTCCTCCAAAAACCACCAAGAAGAAAACACTGTGGCAGCCCTTGTACCTTCTTCTCTCAAATTCTCTCTTTTTCTCCTCCCTTTGGTGATCACATATATTCACGTTTGGCACACACAAATTCACCTTGTGCTTTGTTCCTTATATAGAAGCTTAACTCTCCTCTTACATGTTGGTCTAGGACTCCTACTATAAGTCAAATAAGGAGTCCAAGTACACATAGGAGAAGGACTCCAAAACCCACATGTAAAGGAGCAAACCGGTTAAACCAAGAACCTCTCCTACTTGAAGAAGGAGACAAAACCACTAGGTCCCACTATGACTTAACATATATCATCAACAAAAATTAGCATAAACAATTTGACATTACTAGATTTGTCGATGAAGAGGGAAGTATCAACCAATGAAGCAATAAGTCTCAGTATCCCACTTCAGATTGTTGCTCAAACCCTTAGCTTCTAGTTTGGCCTTAAAATCTCTCCACAAAATCATCTGCCTTCCTCTTAATCTTATACGCTCAATTGTTATGGATCACATGTTTGTTTGTTTGGATGAGGGCACAAAGTCCACGTTCCATTAAAGATGAGGAGGGCCTAAAACTTTTAAGATGTTGCTGCCTTCCACCGTGAGTTAGAAACAGCCTTGCTATAGCAGATGCCAGGAGGGTTCAGATTTAGGTTTGGACATAATGGAAACTCAGCAAAGGACTTTAGGAGTGAAAAAGTTTAAAACCAGGGAATTGTTTGGGCTTGAGATTTCTTGTTCTAGACCGAGTAGTCATAGGATGAGGTTGAATTGGAGGAGCAGATATAATGGAAGCAAGTGAGTTTGTGATTGTTTTGTGTTTTAAGTTGTTTGTTAATATTTTTGTTTTTAAAAGAGAAATCAAAAGAAAGAATAAAAAAATGTTATCAAACTAAGAACATGTTTGAGATTATGTTAAACAGTTTAGGAATACGTGCTTTTAATACTTAAAATTAAAGCTCGTTCATGCAAAAAGAAAAAAAATGTTTGTTTCATAAAAAACTTATATATATGCTTTTAAAAAAGCTTGAAAATTAGTTTTATTTATAAAAGCACTTTGAGGCTCCTTTTATAGACAAAAAATCTTTATTTTCTAACGTAAAAATTTATAAAAGCTCATATCTATAAATCAGATCATAGTTATAATAGTTATACAACATATACTTTATATATATATATATATATATATATATATGAACACCTCGAACT
This sequence comes from Corylus avellana, assembly GCF_901000735.1. Lineage (NCBI taxonomy): Eukaryota > Viridiplantae > Streptophyta > Magnoliopsida > Fagales > Betulaceae > Corylus > Corylus avellana. The sequence goes on along the minus strand of NC_081545.1, from coordinate 7,400,335 downwards.
CTTCCATACAATGATGTTTATATAAATATTTCAAAGTTAAAAAGCTTTCCTACGTACGCAGCATGCAGTTTAATTTGGCTCTGTTTGGCATTGGTATGGAATTATTTAGTGAATAATATTTAATATAGAAAAGTGAGAAATTTTGTTTTATAATAATTATTTTATTTGAATAATAATAACAAGTGATTGGTGTGACCTAAAAATTAATTAGGTTGATAATTGAATTTTTTTATGAATAATAAATGACTCTTGCGTCTTGCCAAACGGAGCGATAAGGTTAGAGAAAAAGGTCGTAGAGGTCGTTTTTCAAAAAGATTGCCGTGGAATCATTTGCTGCATTCCTTCTTAGAAAGTGATAAAAGAGGGAGACGACCTTGACGCTTACTTGCCAGTTTGTCATTTCAATTAAAATTATATATATAGCTTTAACTATTATTAATCTAGGGGCGATCTAGAATACTAGAATTTTCCTAAAGTGATAATTTTCAACTCTTTCTCACCCATGTCACGCCATAAGTGATACTATATATATATATATATATATATATATATATATACACACGCTGACTTGGTCAATTTGGGGCATGTGTAAAAATAAAGGAAAATAATAAAGGTATAACTTAAATTCAATTTTGACCCAACTTTCTTCTGAAGTGTGAAAAAAAAAAAAAAGAAAAAAAATGGTCCGTGGAGGATAGAGAGAGCCTTAAACAAGAGAGAGATAAATTCAGTTTAGAAATTGGGCCAAAGTTGAGTTTAAATTTTTTCAGTCAAATTGAAAATGTATTTTGTTGATTATTACTTTTCATCACACCAAAACACTTAAAATACGAAAAATATTTTGTAAAATTTATTTTAAGTCATAACAAACGGGGCAATGTGTAAATATAAACCATGTGCTTCACACTCTTAAACTAACACATGTTCCAAAGAGTACTCCCTCACAATTTAATTACTCCAATAAACTAAATTCATATTTTGACCAAAAAGATGAAGAATGAATAGAATGAACACAGTTTAATTAGTCCAATAATAACAAAAAGAGGAGGAAGAGGGGATGCTAAATTGTATTATCACATCAGCGCGTAAGCTAGCCGTACCCAAATTGTACGTGCTAACGTTTGTAAAAGAGATATGGGCGTCATGATCCAAACCGCGTAAATGTGAGCCTCTCACTCTATTTTGTTTTTGCTTCGACGACCTTGACCTTGGCGTAACTACCCTGCCGTGACATTTCAATAATTCACATTATTCAATGGCCATTTGCCATTTCTAAAATGTGCTCGCTCTCTGTTTTCTTTTGCCAACAATGTTTAATGGCCGTGCACATTGAAATACGACAAGGTCAACTGGCAGGGGTTTTTGGCCATTGAAAGAACTTCTGCAGTACGCAACCTTAAGAAGTAGTGGCAACCAAATGATGGTTACTGTAAACGACATGCTCACTACAATATTCCTCTGCTTGTTCTTGTTCTGTTTTCTGTTTCTCTGCTCTGCAGGAGATATCATAACATGGAACAGCTCCATTACTGACATCCAGAGAGAAACGCTCGTTTCTGGTCGAAGAAGATTCGAGCTTGGATTCTTTACTCCAAATGGAGACTTATCTAGCAGAAGATACGTTGGGATATGGTACTACGGGTCGAATCCAAGAACTGTTGTATGGGTTGCTAATCGTGACAGTCCACTCAACGATTCCAATGGAGTTTTTGCCATTGCAGAAGATGGCAATGCCAGGGTCTTAGATAGAAATAACAAGAGTTACTGGTCGACAGATCGATTAAGAAATTCGCCATATACCAACAGGATATTGAAGCTCCAGGATTCTGGGAACCTCGTTCTAACGGAAGAAGATGGAAGTAACAGTACAGTGATCTGGCAAAGCTTTGATAACCCAACTGACACATTTCTTCCCGGAATGAAGATGGATACAAACATGGAGTTGACTTCATGGAAAAGTAGTGACGATCCGGGACAGGGGCATTTCACGTTCCAGCAAGATCCAGATGGACCAAACCAATATATAATCCGGAAAGATGAGTCAACCATATACTGGCAAAGCAGGGTCTCGGGCGATTTCATTTACTCCAGTGATTATGAAATGCTTCCCGCGATATTTTCAGAAGTTTTCACTTCTGCAAATCGGGATATGAGGCTGGTTATGGATCACTTGTGGAAGATAAAGTATTATCTGTCGGTAAACCCCACGAGAGACTGGTTGCTTTCAGTGGAGGTTCCGCGGGAATTGAATTGGTGGGAGCCAAGAAACAGATGCAGTGTGTACAATGCTTGTGGAAATTTTGGTAGCTGCAATAGTAGGACTAGGAAGCTGTGCAAGTGTCTTCCTGGGTTTGAGCCAAAATCTCCAAACAAATGGAATTCAGGGGATTTTTCTGATGGGTGCAAAAGGGTTTCAATTTCAACCATATGTGGTGAGAATGGTAGAAGAGACAGCTTCCCGAGCCTGAAGATGATGAAAGTGGGAAAGGCGAAGGATTTATTTCACGTTCGTAGTGAAACAGATTGTGCAAATGGCTGCCTTCTCGACTGCAACTGCCAAGCTTATTCATATGATGAAAACGTACAACGGAGATTTGATAAACAAGGTAAATGCCGCATTTGGGGGGATCTTGATAATCTCTCGGAGAATTTCACCGCTGGCCGTGAGCTCTCTGTCCGGGTGCCAGCTTCTGATATAGGTACTTACTTCTCCATGTCTTTGATAAATTATCATTTGTTTCAAAAATTTATGTTTATAAAAAGTTGCTTATCCTAAAAGCTTAATTCAATAAGAACTGATAAATTTAATAATTTAATTTATATTCTATCATTTTTTTTTTCCCTCATTTGCACCCTCAAACTTTCGGTAACAAGTAAGGACCAATAAATAAAATATTTATTTGAAACAAGAAGTAAACCTTTACTTTGATATCATTTTAAACTATCACTAGTTTAAAAAACTTAAAATTATAAGAAATCATTTAATTAACATTCTCAATTTTGTTATGGTAAAGAGGAATTAGTTAAGCTTTGACATGTTTTTCTGAACAATCTCCAATGAGGTGGTGATGTCTCCCAGACACATGATGATTAATGTTAACATCAAAGCAATTATACACTTGCAGGATCCAAAAAAAGAACTTGCGAGACATGTGGGGTTAACACCGTTCCCTATCCACTAAGCACCGGAGGAAACTGTGGTGATCCCCTGTACAACAGATTTGACTGCAACAAGGAAAACGGCACCCTAAGCTTTATGACACCCAAGGCCAACTACAGTGTCACCAGGATCAACCCAGAAACGCTTACATTTGCCATCCAAGTCCAAGATGCATTTAACTGTTCAGCCGGCAAAATTCTGCAGTTCAACCAGTCCTTGCCGTTTGAAGTGAGCAGTGGGTCGTGCAATGAGTCGAGTAACTCCACTCCAGATCCTGTTTTTGAAGATATCCTGATAAAAGAAATAGAAATTAGATGGGAACAACCATTAGAGCCAATATGCAGTTCGCCGGAAGACTGCACCGATTGGGAATATTCGACTTGCAATGTCAGGGAAGATGGACATAGTAGGTGCCATTGCAATGGACCCTACAGGTGGGATCCCGTTAATGTCAACTGCACTTCAGGTGAGGATGCTATACCTTCCCTAAAGGTACCTTGTTACCCGTTTTTGGTGGCTTCTGATCCAAGGTGCCACAACAAATTGGTATTGTTGTCAAAATTTGATTGTCAAAATAGTTCTATTCTCTTCTTTTCTGTTTCTTTTGGATCCTAAAATTATTCTGCTACAATACAATGGACAAATTTACGGATGGCCACCCACTTTTAACATTTTCCATTGATTTCAAACATGGATTCTTGTTCAACTAGAAAAAGGTATTGGTTGTTGTACATGTTTTGGAGTACCACCTTGAATTTACAGAGCTCTCAATAAAATTATCATTACCCTTCTTGGCCATATCTATCAATCACTGTGTTTTTTGTGTGCATGAAATGAATTGTTACCTTACATATTGTTCTGCTTCACTGCAGTCTTTGGTCCCTTTGGGCCTGGTGAAGGGTCTTCACAGGAGAAGGATAAGAAGCCATCATATCTTATTTTCGTGGGAATTTTTGCAACTATAATTGCCATCTTATGTATAACTTGTTTTGTATTCTATCTGAAAACAAGACGAGTGGCCAATAGACAAGGTAACTAGCAGGCACAGCAATTTGTACATACTGTCAAAATAAGAATGTATTTTTGGTGATTTTGAATTGTCTTTTGAAATCAGAAAACAGGAGAAGTATCGCATTGTATCAGTATGACACTGAGAAACGTGTCAAAGATTTGATAGATTCAGCAGAGTTCAACGAAGATGATAAGAAAGGCATAGATGTACCATTTTTTGATTTGGCAAGCATACTAGCTGCTACTGATAACTTATCAGAGGTAAACAAGCTTGGACAAGGCGGGTTTGGGCCTGTTTACAAGGTAAAAAACTCTTTCCTCAATAATCATGAAATTCATATTAAACAACTTTAATGGTTAAACAAGGCTGATGTTGATGGATCTCTCAGGGTAAGTTTCTAGGAGGACAACTGATTGCTATAAAGAGGCTGTCAAGAGGTTCAGGACAAGGCTTAGAAGAATTTAAGAATGAGGTTTTGTTGATTGCCAAACTTCAGCATAGGAATCTTGTTAGACTTTTGGGCTATTGCATTGATAGAGATGAAAAGATGTTACTCTATGAATATATGCCAAACAAAAGCTTAGACTCTTTCTTATTTGGTTAGCCTCAAAACTTGAATCTTTTAAATTTTTCATTGCATAAATATATAAACCAAAGATGGTCACTAACTTTTTCGTGCTCCGAAATTGAAAATGATATATAAGATCGAACACAATGTGTGTTATTGAACTGGGCGATACGCTTTAACATCATTTTGGGAATTGCTCGAGGGCTGCTTTATCTTCACCAAGATTCTAGGCTGAGAATCATTCATAGAGATCTGAAAACAAGTAACGTTCTATTGGATGAGGAGATGAATCCTAAGATTTCTGACTTCGGCTTGGCAAGGATCTTTGGAGGCAAACAAACTGAGGGAACCACTACCAGGGTAGTTGGGACTTAGTAAGTTTCAATGTAGATGGTTAATCTCTAAAGCATGCTAATTGTTTAGACATTGTATGACATTTTTCACTTTCCCACCTACATTCACTAATCCACTAACTATTTGAAAAATTGCGGTCATGCAGCGGCTACATGTCTCCAGAATATGCATTGGATGGGTTTTTCTCATTTAAGTCTGATGCTTTCAGCTTTGGTGTTGTTGTACTTGAGGTTATCAGTGGAAAAAGAAATACAGGATTTTTCCAGTCAGAAAAGACTTTGAGTCTTCTAGGCTATGTAAGTGCATTGAATTGTTTTATATGTTAAAGAGTTTTCAAAATCACTTTATATATATATATATGGTTTGGGAATGTTCAAAATGGAAGGTTTTAAATAGTCTTGGAAAAAGAGTCTTATAATGCCTAATTCACACCAAGCTATTGCTTTAAAGCAAGCAATGCTTGGGTGTATGCACTTGCATCTATACTTTATTACAGTGCAAACCACCAGAAGCATGTCTCTGCGTGTCAGTGGCTGTAAGGCGCTAGTAGCACACTCGGCACTTAGCACAATTAACATACAAAATACCTCTCTTCTTTTGTCTCTCTTAAGATTCAAGTTTCTTTCTCTTGTTAGAATAGAAATACTTAGGGTGTATCCTTGACAAGTATTTGTTGTAACCCAGTGCATACCAATTCAATCAGAATGCATGAGATCAATAATTTCTTAAGGAAAGTGCATACCAATTCAATCAGAATGCATGAGGTCAATAATTTCTTAGGGAAAGCGCCTCAGTAATGCAGCATAGAAGCCATTTAATTTCTTGTTTCCTATTTCTGTTCTTACATTATAGATAGTTATTCTTCCATCATTCTTTGCTTCATACCAATTTTGATTTTGAAACTGCCCCAGGCATGGAAATTGTGGAAGGAAAACAGAGCATTGGATTTAATGGACCAGACATTACGTAAAAGTTGCAACACAAGTGAATTTTTGAGGTGTGTTAATGTTGGGCTCCTATGTGTACAAGAAGACCCCATTGATCGTCCCACTATGTCAAATGTTGTTTTCATGCTCGGGAGTGAAGCTGCGACTCTCCCAACTCCTAAACAACCAGCCTTTGTTGTAAGGAGATCACTTTCGAGCACAACTTCTTCTTCTAGAAAAGGAGAAAGCATTAATGAATTAACAGCTACCATTGAAGAAGGTCGATGATGATGGAGGTTCTCATCATGAGTCTTTTTTTCTCTTTACCAGTTTCTACTACTTCATATTGTGGTTCCCATGAACAAGGAAGCCCATTTTTTGTCTATTTCAGTGTAACTTCTTTTGCCAATGGCAATCTATTCAATCTAGTTGTTTTTCTCCCAAGTTTTAAGATTAGATTGTCTGTGAATCCGGCCCCATTGTGTCTGTTATTTAATCCTTTCATTAGTATATATGCATTATCTGCACTTTTGCATCAAGAGGAGGGAAATTAGACAAAAATGAGCAGAACAAAACAGAGGTTACTTTACAAAATTCTACATAATCGTGTGTTATGTTCTAAGAAATACTAGAGGGATGCAACTTGCAAGTCCAGCTGGTTATGCCTTGGACCATTTAAAAAGGTGATGTGGACAATCTTGGATGACCTTCAAACATATCAATTTTTTCTTTGCACGACTTGTTATGTACTAAACACATTTTTTATGTACCTTAACGCAATTCTAAACAAGATCTAAGGAATAAAGTGAAAAGTAAAAGTTTACACTAAAGAAAAGCAAAGGATTAAGAAAATAAAATTAAGAGCATGATGAATTAGAATATCCAAATAGGTATGTTAAGCATCAAGTAAAGCAAATTCAGTCACTAGGACGATGGCTTAATGGTCGAAGCCGCTCAAAACCATCACCTTGCGAGTTTGAGGTTGTGGGTTCAAGTCCATACATGTTTCATTACTGTCCAGGTGTACCCCACGCCATGTACGTCAGTGTTTAAGTAAGTCGGGCAGTGATCAACATCCGTGAGCCCTTTTTTAAATTATAAAAAAAAAAAAAAAAAAAGGGAAAAAAAAGTAAAGCAAATTCAAATATATGACCAAGAAAAATATTAAATAAAGCACTTGCTAAAATTATTACACTTTAAACAAATTTCCTATACTTAATTTAATTATGTTGCTTTTTCCAGTTGAGCTCTGGCCAATGGATTGGTGTCTTGGAATTTTACCACATGACAAAGACGTCAAATTTATTTGATTTCTATTTGTTTTTTTTGTTTCTTTGTTTTTTTTTAAAAAGAAAAAAAGAAGAGAAAGTTACACATATCCCCAAAGTTTGAGGCGATTTTTAATTCGACCTTCAATGTTTTAATTTTTACAATATACTTTCCAAATTTTCAAGTTTTTGCAATTTAATCATTTCATTAGTCAAAGTCGTTTTGAGTGACGGGATGTGTCGTATGATCACTGTTTATCTTTAGTTTCTTTTTTGTCAAAAATGCCCTCATCCCTTCCAAACGCACGCACGCTTGTCAATGAAGACAAAAAGCTTCATCATCGTCATGTTCATAGGAAACCAACGGCCACCGTGAAACAACCCCTCCAGTTGAAAAACCAATGGCCACTGTGAAACGCCCAACCCAACCCAAGCCAAGATCTGAACCGAGAATTGAGAAGAAGGATCTCCAGAAAAAAAGGGCTCTGAGTTTTAGCGGCAGGTCATTTACGTAAGGAAGAAACAATCTCAGTAACCATATAGCTTCTTGTTCCCCCAGCACATAGCTTGAATCATCTATATTTACCACTCCCCTAATTCATTCATTCAGAAAAAGAAGAAGAATCAGATAGAGACCAAATTGGTAATATCTTTCTCTGTTAAGTAAGAAGTGTTTGAGGAATTACCTGCAAATGAGGGTCCTATAGATGAAAATGGCAGCAAGATAAACATGACCCAGGTACGAAATCACAGAAATAAAGCTGCAGATACAACAATTAAAAAGATTTAACCAGAGAAATTGCAAATCAAAGCCGACATAAAATTTTCTTGACTGTGGATTTTCTAACCTCAAATTTTCTCCACTGCAAAATCAAACATAGAGAGAGAGAGAGAGAAAAAAAAAATCATAAAATTGCAAGAACTTTCCTTTAAGAATTTGCAATTGTTTACCAAAACTTTGCAATTTGCTGTGGGTTTCTGGAAAAGTTTGGAACTCATAAGAACCTACATCACAAAACGGTCAGACTCAAACCAAATTCCGATAGATTCATAAAGTGAATTGCAAATGCAGATAAATTAAAGACACTAACTTGAAGTGGGTTTTGAGAGATTCTGGTGTCTTGGAGTAGGTTTTGATAAATTCTGGTACATAGTACGACGTTTTTCAACTGGTGGAGGGGGCTGTTTTACAGCGGCCGTTGGTTTCCTATGAACTTGACGATGTTGAAGCAATAGTAATCACGTGACTCGCATGTGATAGTGTTCCGTCAATCAAAACCGTTTTGATTGACGGAATGGTCGAATTGTAAAAATTTAAAAGTTTGGGAGGTATATTGCAATACTTGAAACATTATAGGTTGATTCAAAATCGTCCAAAACTTTAGAGGGTAAAGTATAATTTTTTCAAAAAAAAAAAAAAAAAAAAGTTTACAAGTTTGGGACTAAAATGAAACTGCATCAAAAGATTTATTGATTCATGTTTCTTTCTACATTGACTATTCATTCAAGCTTTTGCTAATTGGAGACTTCGGGGTTGACAAATCATTTCTTTTTTAGATTTGTTGTAAGCTTTTTATCAACTGCATTAATTAATTTTTTTTATTCATATCTAATTTGTAAATTATCTATTACACATATGCGCTTTTGTGTGGATATCAAATACATGGATAATAGCACCCTAGATGTTAATAATAACAATAATAATAATAATAATACAATGAAAAAGTATATATAAAAACAGAAGTATATATAAAAACAGAAACCTTGAGAAAGAAAATATATGGCGTTTTAGGAGTGTTCAAATTGTGACTAATGAAACTGTTATTTTTTGATTGAATGTTTCTTTAAGTCACCCACCAGGGATTAAAAAATCTATACATGACATATTAGAATGAACATTTTTTAAATTGTAGAATAAAAGAAGAAATAGATAAATTAAAATAATTTGTTCGTCAGTAATATGTAGGATAAGCTTTAAATATGGGTAAAAACCATTAATTCTGTATCTAGTCATTAAAAAGAAGCGTGGAAGATGAATAATTAAGCTGGAAGCTACATAAAGTTTCTTAAACCTAAATATTGCAATGACAATAGAAATTGTCAGCACTAATGAAACAATTATTAAATAGTGCACTAAGAATTATAATATTACCTCTCCGGCTCTCCGGTAATCAAAATTTAATATTTTAAATGATTATTTTAACGGGCCTTATTAATTATAAATAGACCTTTTTTGTCCACATTTAATATATTTAATTAAACTATCGTAATCAAGTCGATTTTATTATTTTTCTAGGCACATAATGATGCAATTATTCTTTGTCACAGCGAGAACCAAAAGTAAAGCACCAAGACAATAATGTAGATGGAAATTGAGTATGGACGACTTGGAGACCAAAATAATGAAAATTGCTCATCAGGAAGTTTCTTGGTTACAACGCATGCAAGAACATCGTGGGATTTTCGTACCAGCAAATCACGAGGGGAATAGAACCAGAATCTTTTGTAACGAGATGATAAGCACCCTGAGTTTGACGATGTGGTGAGCTCAGAAGATCAAATTTTGAAGAGAACAGATTGGGAGATTCGTAATCGTGTTATGGTAGCTGGGAAGTTCAAAAATTTTGCTGTTAACAAGGCTATTTGCTGCTGATGGGGTTTACAGGATAGAATACTCTGTAAATAATTTGTGTTCGCAAGTTTCTGTAGTGAGGAAACGATGGATGTCTGTCTTGAAATTTCAATGTAGTTTCTGCAGTAAGTTCCATAATCTTTGTTTTACTTTTGTTTTAAATTAAAGGGTAGTTTTTTTTGTTAAATTTTTTTTTTTCTGAATGATTTCTGCAGTGTTTGTTTTTGTTTGTAAAGGGTAGTTGTTCTTGAGCAGAGGATGGTTAGAGACTTAGAGTAGTGGGGCAGCTGGTTGTAGCCTGAATGGTTGGAGTGTGTGTTGAGCTACTGTTTTGCGGCTGAGATCCAGGTTTTCTGGAGTTTGATTTTACTCTGCTTTGTTGATTAGTAAAATGAAGCTTATTCATAGAAATTAAACCAAAAAATAAAAGCATCCCCAGAATGCTTGAAATGATGCTTTATTCGTGATGGTAAGCCAAAGAAGTAAAATCAACAGTATATTGTCTGCAAGTTGGTTGCTGTCTTCCTTCTTGTTCTTGTACATACTCTTGTTGTGTTCCTGCCGTGTGGATTGCTATGCCAGAGATACTCTGAAGAATGGCGAGTGGATTACTGACAATGGAGAAAGTCTCATCTCCAGTGGAGGAAAGTTTGAACTGGGATTCTTTAACGCTACGGGAAGCTCTAGCCCCGGAAGTTTTGTTGGGATTTGGTACAAACAGGATAAACAAACAGTCGTATGGGTCGCCAATCGAGACAGCCCTGTACTTAACAACGCCACTGGAACTTTTGGAATTGAAGGTGGCAACCTCAAGATAATGGATACAACGGGAAAAGGGTATTGGTCTACAGGTATTGATGAATCCTCCTCTACAAATCGAACTCTGAAGCTTATGGATTCTGGAAACCTTGTCTTAACCGATGATGATGATCAGTTGGCGATGAGTCGGTGGGATAGCTTTAAGCATCCAACAGATACATTTCTTCCAGGTATGAAGATGGATGAAAACCTGACATTGACTTCATGGATACGCGATGGTGACCCTGGAAATGGGAGATTCTCTTTAAATCTAAGTATAAATGGATATGTTATCTCACAAAAGGCGGTTTTCAACGGGAGAAAACGGATTCCAGGTGACTTCTACAGGATCAATGAAATGCCTCAAGTCGTAGCCTACATACTGTCAAATTTCAACAGAAGCGCCATCAAGCCTACAAAATTGAACCCTCATCTCAAAAATCCAACACACCGACTGTCTGATTATAATTCCACAAGGTTGATTATGAATTACACTGGGCAGTTAGAGTATCTGAACTGGGACAAGGATCATTGGTCTTTGATATGGTGGGGGCCAGAAGACAAATGTAGCATTTCAAATGCTTGTGGGAACTTTGGCAGCTGCAATAATAACGATAGGATAGCATGCAAGTGTTTGCCGGGGTTCAATCCTAGTAACCCGGAGAATTGGAATTCTGGTGACTTTTTTGGTGGGTGCACCAGAAAATCGGCACCATGTGGCAAGAGCGACACATTCTTGAGCTTAAAGATGATGAAAGTGAGCGACCCAGACCCAGACCCACTGTTCGTGGAAAAAAATGAAACAGTGTGCAGAAAGTATTGCATTAACAACTGCCAGTGCCAAGCTTATAGTATTAGTAACGACTTGTGCTCGATTTGGACTGAGGATTTAAGCGATCTGCAGGAGTATGCAAACAATGGTCGTAACCTCTCTGTCCGCGTAGCAAAATCTGACATAGGTACTCCTTTTACATATTTCAATATCTATGCTGGAATTCACTCATTACCAATGACTCATTACTAGGCCTAATGCTCCTTTTCAATGTTTAATTACTAATCAAGACTTAGAACATTTGCAGAATCAATTGTAAGGAATTGTGAGCCTTGTGGCACAAACATGATTCCCTATCCGTTGAGCACTGGACCAAATTGCGGTGACCCCATGTACTTCAGTTTCAACTGCAACACTTCCTCGGGCCAGCTTAGCTTCAAGGCACTCAGTGGCACTTATCGTGTTGCTAGTATCAATACAAGTACACAAACATTTGTCATCCAAGTCAAATATGGAAGATATGATAGAAATTTAAGAGGAATGCTGAAGCTCAATGAGTCATTGCCATTTAATCGAACCAAGTGGTCTGCTGTTGATTCTGGCAACTATAGTTTTGAAGTTAAAGATGAAGTAGAGATTAGTTGGATTCCCCCACAGCAGCCAACCTGTACTTCATTCAAAGACTGCAAGGACTGGCCAAATTCAAATTGCATTGTAGCAAGAGATGGAAAGCGGATGTGCCTTTGCAACCGAAACTTCCGATGGAATGGCTCCACTTTAAATTGTACTCAAGGTTAGGATGCTAATCATATATATACATTTGAAATATTATGATTGCTCTGTTGTTGAAGAAAGACCAGTGCTATGGTTTGCTAAGGAGGATTCTGTGCTAGTGAAATTATTTTCTTGTTTAAATCAATTGTCATATTCAATTTTTCCCTGATCAACTGAGCACATGTTTTGATTTGTTTATTATTATTTTGATTTGGCCATTGGAGCTTGTTCAGTTTCACAAACATAATGGGTGCCCTGTTTCTTTTTTGTAGCAAGTGATCTTCCTCATGGGTTACAAGAGCTTCCAAAAAGAAAGAAGCGGTTTCCTTTGAGTGTTGTGGTACCTCTTATAAGTGTGTTTGCTATCACATGTACCATTACTTGTGTATATGTATGGAGAAGAAAGATGGCCCAGGAAGAAGGTAATAGCGTGGATTTTCACAATGCACACCATGCATAATCTAAGGTTTTGTCCCTTTGAATTAAAATAAAACTATTTATCCTTTCTATGTAGCTAATATATACATTTGTCTTTTAAACTCAGAAAACAGAAGAAGTGATCAAAGAAATCGAGTACTTCGCACATTAGACACTGAAAAACATGTCAAAGACATGATAGACTCAGGTGAGTTCAGAGAAGAAGGTGAGAAAGGCATAGATATACCCTTCTTTGATTTGGAAAGCATTCTAGCAGCTACAGATAGCTTCTCAGATGCAAAGAAGCTTGGAGAGGGGGGTTATGGGCCTGTTTACAAGGTGATTTCAACAGCATTAATTGGTTAATCTTCATGTAAACTAGTTTATGGTTAGTTGTAATATTGTGAGTATGGTGACTTTGGTCCCAGGGCACATTTGCAGAAGGTCAAGAAATAGCTGTAAAGAGACTCTCAAGTGTCTCAAGACAAGGCTTACATGAATTTAAAAATGAGGTGGTGTTGATTGCAAAACTTCAACACAGGAATCTTGTTAGGCTTCGGGGATATTGTATAAACGGAGATGAAAAGATTTTACTCTATGAGTACATGCCGAACAAAAGCTTAGACTCATTTGTATTTGGTTGGTTTCTAACCGAATTCCTAATATCTTGCAACGCTTGACAAACCATTTCTTATTTGAGTAAAAGCTAATTTATTACTATTGCTAATATTGTTCTTTTGATTGACAAATGGAAACCCTGCAAGATCAAAAGCTAAGTATGTCTTTGGATTGGGAGATTCGGCTCAAAATCATTTTGGGAATAGCTCGTGGACTTGTTTATCTTCATCATGACTCTAGATTGAGGATTATCCATAGAGATCTCAAAACCAGCAACATTCTTTTAGATGAGGAGATGAACCCCAAGATATCTGATTTTGGCTTGGCAAGGATGGTTGAAGGCAAAGAAATCGGGGCAAACACAACGAGAGTTGTTGGAACTTAGTAAGTTTATGGTACACTGTAGCACAATTTTCCATCTCCCAACTCTGTTTACACAAAGCATTACAAGTGATATATGTCTCCACTGATGAAATATGTTGGCATGCAGTGGCTATATGTCTCCGGAATATGCATTAAATGGAGCTTTCTCGGTAAAATCCGATGTTTTTAGTTTTGGTGTAGTTTTACTTGAAATTATAAGTGGAAAAAAGAATACAGGATTTTTTCAGTCAGAACTTGCCATGAGCCTTTTAGGTTATGTAAGTATGTTAAATTTTTTTTTTTCAGTCATTAATTTTTTTAGTCATTTTATACTCCATAAATAATTTTGATTTTTAAATTGACTCAGGCGTGGAAATTGTGGGTAGAAAACAAGGTGTTGGATTTAATGGACCAGACTTTACATGAAGTTTGCAATGCAGATCAATTCGTGAAGTGCGTAAATATTGGACTCTTATGCGTACAAGACGATCCAAATGACCGCCCCACCATGTCTAATGTTTTTACCATGCTTGATAGTGAAGCTGCGACAATTCCCACTCCAAAACGACCAGCCTTTGTTCCAGGGACAGGCCTTTCAAGCACAACAAGTTCTTCTACTAGACCGGACACATATACAGAATCAACAAGTAGTTTAGGAAGAACATGATAATGCATGATACCAATGCAAGTTCTTATGAGTTTGTCCTTTACTAGACTTGCAAGTGTTATGTATAAAAGTTTCTATATTTAAGAAGGTTGTATTAGTCCTTCACCCTAATGAAACTTCTCTTCCCATACATATTTCTTTACTTGAAAGTTTTCTAAGGAAACTGTATTTGGGGATGGTTGTAATTTCTTTTTCTATTCTGCCCTAAGATAGCTCATAACCTATAATCCGTGTTTTAATAAATTAAACGCGGATCATTAAACATTTATCGACATTATGTGTAGACCCCAGTAAACACTGATTTTTTAGTAGTGGTGGTAGAAAGGGTTCTTTTATCCAAGTGATGAAAAAAGAAGTAGACGTGGGCTAAAGCTAAAGAAAACATATCCTAATGAAAAACCAAAAGCAAAAGTAGCTGGCCCCATGTAGCAGTCAAGTGATCAGGCTAGAAAGTAGCACCACGTTTACCATGCCACCTCCTTGTACGTATATCAATTATTCAAATGGGATCTCACTTTTCCAAGTCCTCCGATTATATATTGATCAGTTGAATGCAATTACAATATTGTTGAATCAACTTTGAACTTTGTCTAAAGTTAATACCTCAAATGAGCAATTGATAATTAGCTTCAATTCTGTTTGTTTCTTTCAGGATTTAGACGAATCTGAAAGGAGGCTGGAAGCCTTAAAGTAATATATATCAATCATTAGAATTCAAGGAATTTTGATTAGTTGGAAAATCTTCATCAGCTGTAACTAATAACATTAAGCACACTTTTCACCCATTCCCACCACGACCACCAGGAATTTTAATTAAAGAAATTCTCTCAAAGTGGTAATTAGCGAAATGAAGAATCAGCCGTAATCACTTACACATACCATACTTGTGATACCATTCCTACAAACGTAGAAATTGTCTGTCTTGGATTCTGTGTGGACGTGTAGTGATTTATCAGACCAGATTGTCTGTTTTGGACTGTTCTTACATTATTGCAGAAGAGCGTCAGATGTCATTTCAGCGAAACCTGTCCCTTTTTTTTTATTATTTTTTTTATATTTTTTTTATTGTGGTTGTGTTTTTTCCAGAATACAAGGAAACCCGTCTCAGTTAATCGTACATAATCATCTTTTTCAAAAGAGAGGATAAGGTAAAGCCCGGTGGCAGTCACTGCCAATTGCCCTTAAATGACAAAACATTTTTTTGTTTTTTTTTTTGGCTAATGGCCCTTACCAGCTAAAATTTTTAGCCATGAGCCCTGCCCATTTTCAGAACTAGCTCGTCCCTGCCTCGTGGAAAAGCAAAGCCAATGGGGCCATTGGGAAAGACGGAATGGACATATATGTTTTCTGTCCCCACTTCCCTTTGTTTTTTAAGAAGACAAATCCGAAGACCTTGACCTGGTAACAAATTTACCTTAAATAGATCTGCATTACAAACCACTGATTCTTAAAACCCTTTCACGCTCATGCCACGTCAAGGTACTGCAGAAGAAAAAACTGCAAAATCTCATTCAATTTATTGTAATCGATTAGTTAACATTTTGGTTAATAGTATTTTGAAACACCGAAAAAAAAAAATCATTGGGTTATCAAATTATCTATCAAGCTATGAAAAAGATTCAACAAAAGACAAAAACGAATCCACCATCTATTTTACGTCAAGCAATACATGGAGTAACTGCCGACATGGTAGTAAAAGCAAGACATATAGGCGCACTACAAAAAAAATGGCATGGTATTTTTTGACGCGTCTACAGTAACTCATTTTTTGTCACGTCAATATTTATTGACGTGTCAAAAAGTGCCACGTTGATAAAAACTTTATTGACGTGTGGAATATGCCATGTTATTTATTGACGTGACAAAAAATGCCACGTTGATAAAAACTTTATTGACGTGTGGAATATGCCATGTCACTAATTACTGTCGTATCACATTCCACATGTCAATAAATAGCAACGTGTCAAAGATTGCCACGTTGCTAAATTTAAATTCAAATTAATTTTAAAAAATATATTTAAATTATATACATTAGTGACATGGCACATTATTACAGGTCAAAAATTATTGATGTGACATTTTGACACGTAAAAAATTATTAACGTGGCATTTTGACACGTCAATTATTATTGACGTGGCATTTTGACATGTCAATAATTATTGACATGGCAAAATGGCACGTCAATAACGGGTTGACGTGCTATTTTAGCACATCAATACTTATTGACGTTTCAAAATGCCACATTTTAAAAATTAATTAATTAATAATATTAATTATGTGTTTTAAAAAAATATTATGTAACAAAATTTAATTGGTATAACCTATTGGTATACCATGGCAGGAATATTGAAGCACCTATAAACATAAACATGAACAGAAAAATCTGGCATTTACTCTTAGAAAATAACTAAAATGCATATACAACTAACATTCTATTAATCAAGGCAACCTTTCAACGATACACAATATAAGACCCAATTTTAACAATCTTATAAGTACCTAAATGAGTCTAGCTAATATCCCTAATGATCAAAATGTTAGCATATCTTAGGGGATTTGAATACAATCAAATTTAAGATGCAGTGTGACTTAGTAGGCTACTGCGAAGATCATCAATAAGCAGCGGATATGTATTTCTAGATCTTGATTCTATCAATGATCTAAGAAATCTTCTTGACAAAAGCTAGATACTCTCTAGATTTTTAAGGAAAATAAAGAAGAACACTCAACTCTAAGGTTTCTTATTCAACAAAATCAATAATAAACAATAACTCCCTTTCTCTAGAGACTATAAGCATATACTTATAACCTAAAACCCAAAACCTAATAAAATATGATATAAATACTCTCAAAACCCTAAACCTAATAAAATAACGAAATAAAGACTCACAAAACCCTAACCCTAATAAAATAACAATATGAAGTCAGGTAGAAAATAAAACAAACTAACGGCGCCCGTCTGAACGGCCATAACACTTAAACGAAAAAAACATGAAATAACATATGGGTTCAGAATACACTCCGATCTACATCAATTTATGAGATTCCCCTAATATATGCTAGCATCCCTTCTCAAACTTAAGGTGGAAGAATTTAAAAGTTTGAGTTTGCATTTGACGAATACAAGAAACTCGTTGGAGTTGATGGCGGCTAGCGGCGATAACTAGACACGGTTGGCAACGACAGTGATCTAAGGTGGGCCCTTAATAACATTAGGCAAAAGAGGCTTAACTACGGGCCAAAATACGAGCCAACTATGGATCATAAATGAGACCAACCAATGGCCTTAAATGGGTATGATTTTTCAAACAATACCACAAAATTAAAGCCTGCCTAGTCATTAGACAATTCCACAAAAACCCTAAGATGGGTCTGGGTCAATAATTAGACCAACAATGACCAAAATAATGGTCAACAAAAGCCAAAATAATATGAACAACTGCGCTTTTTTTCTTTCTCAACAAAGTTAGCACCACGTGTTCTATGCCACCTTCTTGTACGTATATCAATTATTCAAAATGGGATCTCACTTTACCAAGTCCTCCGACTATATATTGAGTTGAATGCTGATTAAGACTGGTTCCTATTACAGTGTTGAATTAACCTTGAACTTTGTCTACATTTAATACCTCAAATGAGCAATTGATAATTAGCTTCTGCTTGTTTCTTTCAGGAGGCTGGAGGCCTTAAAGTAAAATACATCACTCTTTACAATTCTAGGAATTTTGATCAGTTGGAAAATCTTCATCAGCTGCAACTACTAAAATGAAGCACACTTTTCACCCAAACGAAATATATATACGGTCTGGCCCGAACAGCATTCATACAAGCATACAAAACAGCAGGGTAATTGTAGAATACTGTTTTTTCAGATCAGATCGTCTGTCTTGGACCGTTCTTACATTAGTGCGGAAGAGGGTGAGAGGTCTTTTCAACGAAACCTGTCTTATTTTGTTTTATTCTTCTCTTGGGAATACAGGGGAACCTGTCTCAGTGGATCTTGCATAATTATCTTTCTCAAAAGGGGCGAAAAGGTAAAGCCACATTTCAAATCCTGGTGGAAAGCAAAGCCATTGGGGGCCATTCGAAAAGACAAAATGTACATCTTTTCTCTCCCCATCTCCCCTTTCTTGCTAAGAACCTGGTCATAAATTTAGCTTAAATATATATATGCATTACAAACAACCACTGACTTTTATATCACTGTCCTTTTAACTGTAAAGAAAATGTACATGTTTTTCTATAATTTTTTTGCAAA
>NC_081545.1:7378828-7381490 GCF_901000735.1 Corylus avellana | reverse complement strand
CATGGCAGTCTCAGCAAACTACTTTTTTCAACAAAAATTTATCAAATAATTGGTTAGGAGTGATATATCCCACAACTATCAACAAAAATTTATCAAATAATTGGTTAGGAGTGATATATCCCACAACTATCAGCTTAAGCTTAAGCTTATATCAAATTCTGATAGGGAATCTTAGATGCAGAGCACTCTGTACAAATTAAGTAACCAATTATAACATATAAATAGCATTATATGTTATAATTGGATTCTCTAATCATCATCATTATTTGTCATCAAATACATTGGAAAACGAGAAAAATAATCGATATAAAGTCTTTTGGTATAATAATTGCGAGTTGATGCCTGGGTAATGCCGCATGTTACCTCTTTAGTTGCATTTGGATTGAACAGTTTAATCCGATTATTTTTATTTTTTATTTTAACAAATTTCTTTTTCATTGATGATTTGTAGATTAAACAACCAAAAGGAAGCAGTTTGCTTCCTTATTATAATACCATAAATACAATTTGGATTAAACCTCGATTAATTAATTAAAAAGAAATGCTAAATTGGTTATTATGAGTTGTGGTTTTAACAAATAGCTTCATAAAATTTAAAAAGCGACTAAACAATACTTTCTATAATAAGCCAAAAAAGAAAAAAAATAAAAAAAGTTTGTCATTAGAAAAGTTAACATAATTCATGAATGTGTAAGATCCGCACCAATCAAATTGAGACATGTGTCATTTACAATAAAAAAAATAAAAAAATAAAATAAAAAGCCATATATAAAAGAAAAGAAAAGAAAAAAATCAGGAGGTGGTTGAGCCTTTTGGCCAAATGGATGGTGGTTGCTCACCCTCTTTAGCCAAATTGGGGAAGCCACATTCTTTGGTCAAATGGGTATGGCTGAACCACCCCAGCCCCAAGGTCATGCATGGGGTGGCCACCCCCTTGGGCGAAATGGGAGGCAGACCAACAACCCTTAAAATGGCCAAAAAAATAAAAAACTTGAGAAGGTGGTTGAACTAGTACTCTAGCGTAACTAGATTGGGGGTGCACGTGGTTCAGCCACTCCCCATTTGGCCACAGGGGTCGCTCCACAAACCTTCACATTTTTTTGTTTTGTTTTGTTATATTTTATATATTTGATTTTTTAGGGAAAATTACACTTTACATTCTCAAAGTTTGGGGCCATTTTCAATTCGACCTCCAATGTTTCAATTTTTGCGATCTACTCCCAAATTTGCCAAACGGTTGCAATTCGACCATTCCGTCAGTCAAAGCCGCTTTGATTGACTTTTGTTTGTTTGTTTGTTTGTTTTTTTTTTTTTTTTCTAAAATGCCCCCAAAACCCAGAAAAGTTCTGCAGAATAATCTCAAAGGTATATTTTGTTTTTTTTTTTGTTTTTTTTTTTTTCTTTTTTCGCTTGATTTCTCTGTTTTGTGGTAATCGTGTACGTTCATGTCCGTTCTGGTTCTAGTGTTTCTGGGTTGCTTTCATAAAGTTAGTTTATTTTTCTGCTTTTCAAATTGAGTTATACGAGTGTGTTTATGCTTATTTCAATTGATGATGGAAAGCCTTGCAATATTTCATATGCTTCTGAAGCTTCGTGAGCTCTTTAATAAGATGAATGGAAAAAAAAAAAAAAAAAAAAAAATCAAAAACCCAAATAATAATATCTTTGTCTACCTTGCACCATACCAGAAGAGTGATTCTGTTGTCAAGGCACAAATACAGATATTCCTATTTTGTTTCATATGATATGTTGAATTTGTAAATTATTTTGGGAATATAATCGCTTTGCTCTAAAATTCAACCAACTTTACCCGTAGGGAACATTGAGGATTTTTTTTTATCTTTATATTTGATAATTATAGCCCTTTGATATTTGTATGAGGATGAGTAATGGAATGTGGTTTTTTTTTTTTTTTTTGGCCAGTTGGAAATTGGGAAATGGCTAAAGAAGCTAATACCCTGTTCCTTGAAGAATGGTTGATAAGCATTAGTGCCAGTAGCAGCAACATCAGCTCCACTAACCCGTCTTCCTCATCGGCCCAAGCTATTATTCAAGCTTGGGCGAAGCTCAGGGACTCCCTTCAACACCAATCATTTCGTCCCCATCACCTCCAGTCTTTGAAAACCCTCCTTAACTCTCAAACGTCTCTTCAACAATTAATGCCAATCAATAGTTACTTGTTTTTTATTCCTTTTGCTCGAGTCCGTGGAAAAATGCCATGTCCAAAAATTAAGAACAACCAATTTTTTTTTTTTTTTTTTTTAGAAAGGAACCGATTTTCAAGTAGTGCAACAAAATTATACTAGTCTAAGGACTCACAACCAAAAGTAGAAGAGAGATCAAAACTAAATACACTTCTTATTTATGAAATATTACAACAATGAAAAAACTTGGGTTGGACCACACTCGCCCAAAATCGGAGAAGGTTTTGGTGAGATATGATGTAATGAAAGACTTGGAAACCTGCCATGTGTGTGTGTCTATGTATATATATATATATATATACTTTGAGCATCTCATTCTAGAATTGGCGGATCATGCCAAGACCCGCCTGAAAATTGACCGGGACCAGCCTGGGACCGGCTCGGGATATCGTCGGGACCTGACTAGGACTCGCCTGGGACTTAGACAGGACTTGCCCGGGACCTACCTGGGACCTAAC
>NC_081545.1:7371226-7378728 GCF_901000735.1 Corylus avellana | reverse complement strand
AGAAACTTGCGAACACAAATTATTTACAGAGTATTCTATCCTGTAAACCCCATCAGCAACAAAATAGCCTTGTTAACAGCAGAATTTTTGAACTTCCCAGCTACCATAACACGATTACGAATCTCCCAATCTGTTCTCTTCAAAATTTGATCTTCTGAGCTCACCACATCCTCATACTCCGGGTGCTTATCATCTCGTTACAAAAGATTCTGGTTCTATATCCGTCGTGATTTCCTGGTACGAAAATCCCACGATGTTCTTTCATGCGTTGTAACCAAGAAACTTCCTGATGAGCAATTTTCATTATTTTGGTCTCCAAGTCGTCCATTCCCTATTTCCATCTACGTTATTGTCTTGGTGCTTTACTTTTCTCGTTCTCGTTGTGACAAAGAATAATAGCATCATTATGTGCCTAGAAAAATAATAAAATCGACTTGATTACGCTGGTTTAATTAAATATATTAAATGTGGACAAAAAATGGTCTATTTATAATTAATAAGGCCCGTTAAAATAAATTATAACTCCCCATCAAAATAAATAAATTATAACTAACCAATAACCCACGTTATGTGCAGGTTTCTCATTGTAATTTAATTTTTTTTAAAAAAAAACAAAGATTTATGAAAACATCTTAAAAAAAGAATTTTAAAAATTATAAATAAAAATAATGAAAAAAAAAAACCAAAGAAAAGAAAGATTATAAAAGAATTTATTAAATTCGAACAACAATTGATTTATGTCTTATAGTGATGGTTGGGTGTAGCTCGAATTAAACCAGCAAAAAGCAATCATAACATAGTACTTGTCATAGATTTAACCATCCTAAAATCATTTATATATTAAATTCTGGTTCTTTTTCAAGCTACTTTTAATTAACCAATGTTGGTAAAAATTTTATGCATCCAAGCATAAAATTGCTGAAAAGTTTTGGCAACAATTTAACTACCCTAAAATCATTTAAAATATTAAATTTTGATTATCGGAGAGGTAATATTATGATTCTTAGTGCACTATTTAATAATTGTTTCTTTAGTGCTACACTTATTAGGATCCGGATTCCCTCGAATTTCAGGAATTCAAAGGCCTAGAATTAGTAATTTGGGCCGTTAGTTTTCATTCAACGGTCCAGAACAATCCACTAAAAAAATAATAATAAAAAATTACTTTTATTTAAAAAAAATCAAAAAAAAAATAATAAAAAACTTTAAAAAGATTTTAAATTTTTTTTGTGGTGACCGGCCACCACCGTTAGAGGCTAGGGGTGGCTTTGACCACCCCAAATTGCCGGTCTGGGGTGGCCGAAGCCACCCTTTGACTCTTGAGGGTGGTTCGGCCACCGGCAGTCTAGGATGGCCGAAGCCACCCTCTGGCCCTTGGGGGTAGTTCGGCCACCCCAACCGGCCTTTGGGTGTGGTTCAGAGTCACTCCTAGAGTCGATGCTATTGAGCCAGCATTAGCGTCGATTCTAGTGGACGCTATTGGTCGTTTAATTTTATTATTATTTTTTTTTTATGTTTCTACAAGAGCATTAGCGTCTACTAAAATGGATGCTAATGACATATCATCAGTGTCCACTTCCAAAGTAGACGCTATTGAGGTATCATCAACATCGACGGTAGTGGAAAATGTTGAAAAGTAGGCGTTACTGAGGTATCATCAATGTCGACAGTAGTGAAAAATGTTGGTTGTTTATTTTTATTATTATTATTATTATTATTTTTCTACAAGAGCATTAGCGTCTTCTAATGCTCTTGGTCATCCAAGCGTGAAAAGATGCCTTCTAACTTGCAGTCTCAGTGAAGAAAATTTTCTTATTTTAAACATCGGAATAAACTTTCAATGACTATTTTTTCTAACTTATCAAAAGAATGATACTTTGAGTTTGTGATACGTGGCTACATTATGAGTAGTGAAATTGGCAGACAAGGATAAAGTCGTGAACAATTCGTCCACTCCTTTTTTCGTTAATGCTCACTATCGGTGTACTTCTCTTGTTCCCATTGAAAAGAGAGATTTATTTATTTTTTATTTTTTATTTTTTATTTATTTATTTATTTATTTTTTTTTTTTTAAGTCAAGCAAACAAATCTATAGATCTTTTAAGAAACAGGATTAGGATTTTCTTGTGTTTTTTTTTTCTTTTCTTTTCTATTTTTTTTTTAAGGAAACTCTACATTGCAGGATTTTTTTTCAAATTAAAAAGTTTAAATTTTGTCATCTTAATAGTTATCACATATGATACGCAATAAATCGAACAAAATTTAAGAATAATTGTTAGAATTTAAGGAGTCCAAAAGACATGACCCATGCAGGCTTTGTGGACTTAATTTATGCAATTATCCAGTTGAAAATTATTTGGAGTAAAACTACTTCACCCACAATTGATCATGAGATGGGGGAAAATAGAAAGAGGTACTTTTTTAATTATAAAATGTAAACTTTGAGGTGAAAGTATACAATATTATAATAGAAGTTGTACTATCTCAACTATTTTCCTTATTGTTAAAAGGACAGAGATACCAATTCCAAGGGATTGACCTAGGTAGTGAAGGTCATAAACATTGTTGGCATAACAATCAAATTTAAGGTTCAAATCTCCTAAACTAAAAAAAACTCCTTGGTGCGACGTCACTCTTGGCAAAAGTCATATTTAACCGATTCATGTGATAGAAGTGCGTTACACGGGTTCAAGATTTATCCTTCACAGGTACTCGAATTGATTGACCAGGTCGAAGTCTTCGGATATATCTTCTTAGCCAGAGACAAAACAAAGGGAGGTGGGAAGAGAACAAATGTCCATTTCTTCTTTTCAAAGGACCCCAATGGCTTTGCATTCCACTAGCATTGGAAATGCATGTGGATTTACCTTTTTCTCTCTTTTGAGAAAGATAATGTAAGACTGAGTTAGACGGGTTTGGCTGTATAAAGAAAATAAAAGAAAAAGACAACACGGATTTCGTTGAAATGACCTCTTAACCCTCTTCTCCCCTAATGAAATTAAGAATCTGAAATGAAAAATCACTACCCTACAATTACTGCTGATTCTTCATTTTGTTACCCATTTGAGAGAATCTTGGTTGCTTAGGAAATTCCTTCTAAGAGGCATATTTTGGTTAGTCATTGACTATGTTTCTACATGGTGCTACGTAGTGGGAATGGGTGAAAAGTATGCTTAATTTTATTTGCTGCAGCTGATGAAGATGTTCCAACCGAATGATATATTTTCTTGAAGGCCTCCAGCCTATTTACAGCTAAGTCTAAATCCTAAAAGAAACAAGCAAAGCTATTCAATTTTGCTTGTTTGAGCCATTAAAGGTAGGCAAAGTCAACATTGTGATATGAGCCAGTCTAAATTTATGGTTTGTAATGCAGATGTATTTTTGGTTAATTTCTGACCAGGTCAAGCTCTTCGGATATATCTTCTTTTAGCAAGAGAGAAAACAAAGGGAGGTGGGGGAGAGAACACATATCAATTTGTTCTTTTCGAATGATTCCAACGGCTTTGCTTTCCACTAGCATTGGAAATGTTGATTTATCTTTTCATTTCTTTTGAGAAAGCTAGATAATATTGTAACATTGAGTTTGACGGGTTTGGCTGTATTCCGAAAAAAAAAAAATAAAATAAAAACTTGCCGGCTTTCATTGAAATGATCTCAATTTCTCTTCTGCACTAACCTAAGAACAGTCCAAGACAGACAATCGGATCTGGAAAACATTATACTACAATTGATATAATGGTAGAATATGTTGTGTGAGATTTGATATTATAGGAATATTAAAATTGATTATAATTAATAAAGTCAAATTAGATACATTAAATTTTGATTTTATTTTATTAATCATGTCATTTTTAATTATCTCCACATTCATATAAATAGGGACCAATATTTTATATTGTAAAATCATGGTTTTCAATAAAAGCATAATGTAGCTAGAGTGTTTTATCTGTCTACGTAGGTTATAGACCGAATCATGTAAAAATTATTTATCTCTAGTTTTTATTTTATTTTTGCTTTTACTTTTATTTCATTAGTAGTTTCTTCAACAATTACGTACCCTACGGTTTGTATGTTTGTATGAATGTAGTTGATGGGAATGGGTGAAAAATTGGAATATATTAAAATTGATTATAATTATCACCTTGTGCGATTTATCCTATCTTCTCCAGAAATCACAACTCCAGCCCCTCCTCCGACGTTCCACCGCCTCCTTCGAGCCACGGCAACAACACTTTTGTTCGGATCTGTCATGGGTCTGTGATCCAGTTTCTTTAAAGCTTGATTTGTCATTCCTCGACAGCCCTGCCACCCAACGCGCCCCTCACTACAAGAATTTAGACCTTTAGGGGCGACTCTAAGTCGACCCTAAAAGTCCTAAAGTGGACGCTATTACCAACAGCGTCGACTTTTGGACCCTAAAGGTGTCGACGCTAATAGTCCGACCCTAATGCTCATACGTGTGATCATCAGCGTCCACTTCAAGTCGACCCTAATGATAACTTTTAGCGTCCACTTTATCGACCCTAAAAGTCACATTTTTTGACCCTAAAAGTGATGTAAAAGAAAGTCATAGTCGACGCTAATGGTTAACCATTAGCGTCGACTTAAAGTGGACGCTAATGGTTAACCATTAGCGTCCACAAAGCGGACCCTAATGGTCCTAAAAAAAATTAAAAAAAAAAATAACTATCAGCGTCGAAATAAAAGTGGACACTGATTAGTTAACCATTAGCGTCCACAAAGTGGACCCTAATGGTCCTAAAAAAATAAAAATAAAAAATTATCTATTAGCGTCGGCTTAGGGTCGACCCTATTGATAACTTTTAGCGTCCACTTTATGGACCCTAAAAGTCACAATTTTTTGACCCTAAAGGTGATGTAAACGGAACCCATAGTCGGCGCTAATGGTTAACCATTAGCGTCGACTTAAAGTGGACGCTAATAGTTAACCATTAGCGTCCACTAAGTGGACCCTAATTGTCGTAAAAAATTTTAAAAAAAATAATCTGGGATCGATCGCACAATGTGTACGATCGATCGCAGTACGAGAAGGTGTTCGAGATTTTGCGATCGATCGCACAATCGTGTGCGATCGATCGCAGTACCAGAAGGTGTTTGTGATGTTGCGATCGATCGCACAATTGTGTGCGATCGAGCGCAGACCCAGACCCAGGGAACCAAATTAAGTACATATGCAAACCAGTTTCATTTCTGAATTTAAGATCAAATTTCATACAAATTTATTAACTTTAGTTATCAAGAATCTCACCATAACTAACTACTGAAACTAGAAGAAATTATTAACTGAATGACAAACCCGCTTCAAACTATCTAATAACTGGGATGCAAAAGAAACTATTTTCTGCCAAGAGGTTTAGTAGATTCAATCCTCCAGCTTGCAATTAATAGAAGTAAATGAGCACTATGACCCTTATTCAAATCTATAAGAATGCATTCAAGACAAAGCATTGACAAGTATTAAGAAAAAAACAAAAGAAATATTAAACCAGGTCATACCCTGATCATTAGTTCATGCAAATCAATTACATTAAAATAAAGCGCAATAGATTATACAAGAAAGGTGAAAATAGTGCTTAATTTTAAAAATTAGCTTGCATGAAAAGAAGAATATTCACTGCTTATGCAAGGAAAGGAAAAGGTAGAGTCACATACAGAACTGTTGGTATAATTGCCATAATACTCCTAAATTGCAGAAAGCTTTGTTTTTTACGGATTCTAGTTATAAATCAATCTAACAGTAATGGACGCTACCAACCCAGTTTGTAATGTAGAGAGCCTCCACCATCTCAACGGATCCGTTATGTACTACAGCAGCCACCTGGATATGCACAGAAGTCAATAATAGAAAAGAGACCAAAAACAAAACTGGAGCACGTTATAAATTGTCTCATTAGAACAGAAAATTTTATTGTAAACAGTATTATAGGGAGAAAGCATGAAAAATGTTTGCATATGTATGCATAACCAAATTAGATATCAAGTTACACCACAAAAATTAGAAGCTGCTTATATAATGAAAGACAACCAATTATGGCTAATTAAGTAAATCCCAAAAGAGTAAATAAAACACAACGTCAAATAAAGGCATACCTTCTTCCAGTCTTTTCCATATTTCCAATAGGCTTGATAAAAATGCTCAAGCTCCTCCTTGCTCCATTGAGGTCCTAACTTATCAGAATATTTCCTTTTCTGTGCATAAAATACAGCAGCCAAATGCGGACAATGCGGCCCCATCAAGAACCAAAGCAGAATCACATGGACTTTCCACCACCTAAAAAGAAATCAAACTACTGCTTAAACATCCCAAATTGAAAAAACAAAAAAGACATAGAATTTAAATGAAGATAAGGATGAGGAAAAGGCTAACCTTGGGCACAGCTCCAGAGTAAACCTTGTTGAGCACATTGCAGAGAATGATCCCACCTCTCAATCCTAGCCTGAACTCCTGCTCCAACGGCTCCGCCGGCAAATCCTTCGCCCCCACTACTCCCACCATCTTCCTCAGCCACCCCGCCGCTTCGTTCCTTCTCGACGCTATCAATCACCAAAACAAAACAAACCCATCAACCACTCTCTCCCATTCATTCACCACGACTAACACATCTTATACCTCTTTATCCTATAATTATGAAAATGATATAATATAAAGGGCAAACATATCATGAATAATGGCTTAAAACTACAAAACGACACCTATCATTGGAAACAAAAGTCGAAAACCACAAATATTGGCAAAGTTTAACACCTTTTAGAGAAGAGTACTATGCATTAACACTACTTCACCACATCAGACAACAATCTTCAAACTAATCTAAATGCTCACAAGCAACGTAACTCAAAATGACTAACCTCATCAAAATCATCAAAAATATGTGAGAACTGCCCCATGAACCAAACCTGCCAAGGGAGAAAACTATTAAATATATGTTTTACAATCTATGGTCAGGAAAATTCCAAAACCCAAAATAAAATACTTATTTGCATCCTCTTCCTTGCCAATTCATCCTCATAAGCAATTTGAGAAATCTACCACAATGAACCAATATATGATATCAAGACAATAAGAATGAAACCCAACATGATAGAGAAAGAAATACTAAAAATGTGTTTGTTCATGAAACATATTAAAGTAAGAACCTGCTTGGGTGGTTTAACTTTCTTGTACTCTTATCATCTTGCATACATTTAAAAATAAAATTTAGAAAGATATTATTACTCTCTTGCATTGTTTACTCAAAGCTCTTTAACCTTGATAAACATGTCAAGGGAGATTTACTAACTCAAAAGTTCGTGAACCAAAAATTTTGCGAATATCTTAACATAATATAAACCAAATAAAAAGTACCAACAAATATACATATACATTACCAAACAAATCACGATCAACAAATACTCAAATACACAATAGCAAATAGAAAGTACCAACAACTATCCAAATACATAGTATCAAAAAAATATATCTGAAATAGATGGTATCAAAA
>NC_081545.1:7360968-7371126 GCF_901000735.1 Corylus avellana | reverse complement strand
TTTTCAATACCAAGCCACCTTTTTCTCAACATATCAATTATTACTTACAAAAAAAAAAAAAAAAAACATGTCAATTATTGCAATGGAATCTCACTTTACCAAATTCTTCGAGTATATTCAGTGGAATGGTGATTAACACCGGCAAAGTTGCAAACCATTTTCATCCCCTCAATATTATTTATGCACCATTTTTTCAAAAAAATAATATCAAAATATTCTTTTTTTTTTTTTTCACTTTTTATATTACATTATTCACATTTTATTATTATTTAAATAAAAAAAGTGAGAATATTTTGATGTTATTTTTTTGAGAAAATGGTGCAAAAATAGTATTGAGGGGATGAAAATGGTTTGCCAAATTCAACCCTAGTGTTAATCACCATTCAAAAGGTGAGAAAATGGTGCATAAATAGTTAAACTAATTTTTTTGCTACAATACCTTCTCTCAATTTTTTCTTATATCATTAAAATATTTATTTTTTACTTATTTTTTATTCATTTCATTAATTTTTCTCTGTCTTCATCGTCACCTTCCTAGTAGTGTTAAATAATTAATGATTCAGTGATTTAATTTATCAATTTTTATAAGTTTAAATTTTGGGGGGAAAAATGATGATTTAACATTTTTTTTTTGGTTTGCGCTAGATGATTTAACATGTTATGTATGCCAAAGGTCATGAATTCGGATATTGATTCTATCAATTTATCCTAATTTTAATTAAATATTTCATGTATTGGTCGTTACTTATTGAAATAAAGTTTAATCATAGGTAAGAGAAAGTGTTAAAATATTGATTCAATGATTAAATTTACTTTCTTTTTTATTTTTGTTGGGTCTCACATATTATAAAGAAGTTTGAGCGCGAGAATTTTAAAGTGTTTTTTTTTTTAAATAAAGAATGTGTTTGAATATGCATTACAAAATTAATAATTAAAATAAAAATTTATATTTTGTTAATAACTATTTTAGCTATTACAGCTAGAGATACTATTCGTAGTATCCATGGCCGCTTTTTGAAAAGGAAAACAAAAAGCACATCTAAATAATTCACTATGGCAGAAAGGCCGTCGACAAACCAAGAAAGGCAGGAGGTACATCCAATTTATTGAAACCCATGTAATCATGTCGGTTATTCTTTCTCACAAAGAGAACAAGAAAAGTAAAGCCACCAAGACCATAATATAGATGGAGTGGACAGATTGGACACCATAATAGTGAAAAATGCTGATCAGGATGCTCATTTTTGTACAAGGCAATCGTGAGGGTACCGGTGTAGAACCAGAATCTTTTGCAAGGAGATGATAAGCATTCTAAGTGTGCTTGAAATGATAGAAAATTTCAATTAAAGTGGTTACCTGGATGCTTTATTCGTAATGGTAAGCCAAAGAAGAAAATTCCACAGTATATTATCTGCAAGTTGGTTGCTGTCTTCCATCTTGCTCTGGTACATACTCTTGTTGTGTTCCTGTCTTGTGGATTATTGCTATGCCACAGATACTTTGAAGCAGGGTGAGTGGATTAATGACAATGGACATACCCTTGTCTCCAGTGGAAAAACGTTTGAACTGGGATTCTTTACCCCTATCAACAGCTCTAGCAGGTTCGTTGGGATTTGGTATCACAAATGGGATGAACAAACAGTTGTATGGGTTGCCAACAGAGACAATCCAGTACATAACGGTTCCAATGGAACTTTTGGAATTGCAGAAAATGGCAGCCTTCAGGTATTGGATCGTACTACCAGATACGTTTATTGGTCTAGTACAAGTGTTGAGATTTCTTCGTCTACAAATCGAACTGTGAAGCTCATGGATTCAGGAAACCTGGTCTTATGGGATGATCAATTGGGGAGGAGTCCGTGGGAGAGCTTCCAAAATCCAACTGATACGTTTCTTCCAGGTATGAAGATGGATGAAAGCCTGACGTTGACTTCATGGATAGGTGATGGTGACCCGAGAAGTGGGAATTTCACGCTTCGCCAAGATCAAGAAGGAGAGGGCTACTACGTTATCTTTAAAAACAAAGCGATCCAATATTGGAGAAATCGGATGTCAGGCAACTTCTTGAGCTCAGATGAAATGTCCATTACCATAGCTAACTTGTTATCAAATCTCACCAGCCATGTCCATGTGTGCGTGCCGAGTACCAATATCTATAGACGGTGTGCGCAGGAAATAACTAGTAACAAAAGGCTAGTGATGAATTACACGGGGGAATTACAGTACTGGGATGAGGACAACAGAAATTGGTCGTTGACATGGAGTGAGCCGGAAAACAATTGTAGCATTTACAATTTTTGTGGGAAATTCGGCAGCTGCAATATGAACAATAGACCATTCGTATGCAAATGTTTGCCCGGGTTCAACCCTACTAAACCGAAGAATTGGGATTCTGGAGTTTTTTTGGATGGGTGCACCAGCACTTCGACATCTGACGAGAGCGACAAGTTCTTGAGCTTAAAGATGATGAAAGTGAGCAGCCCAGACCCTGGTTTCAACGTGAAAAACGAAGATGAATGCGAACAGAAATGCCTTGACAACAGCCCGTGTCAGGCTTATTCATATGAGGCAGCTCAAGAAAGCCAGCAACGAATTGCTGGAACCGACAAATGCTGGATTTGGACTTCGGAACTAAATAATCTTCAAGAGGAGTACACAAACGGTGGTCGTAACCTCTCTGTCCGCGTGGCAAAATCCGTTATAGGTACTCCTTTTTACATTTTTTTTTTTTTCTAATCAATACGGGGCCGGGGAAAGACTGGGATAAACTGCTGGTATGAATTAAGTTTAAAATCATAGCACTGATCTTTCTTTTTAGGATCAACTGCGCGGATTTGTAAGCCTTGTGGCACATACATAATTCCTTATCCGCTGCGCACTGAACCAAACTGTGGTGATCCCATGTACTCTAGTTTCTACTGCAATGATTCCACAGGCCAGGTTAGCTTTAAGACGTCCAATGGCACCTATCGAGTCGTGAGTCTCGATCCAACTAAACGGAAATTCGTCATCCTACTCAAACACGCACGATATGATAAAAATTCAACAGGAATTGATCCGAAGCTCAATAATTCATTGCCAATTAATGCAACCAGGTGGTTTACCGTTGATTCTGGCAACAATAGTTCTGAAATTAAAGATGGAGTAGAGATTAGCTGGAAAGCCCCGCTGGAGCCAAGTTGTAATTCATCCAAGGACTGCAGGGACTGGCCAAATTCAATTTGCAATGTAACAATAGATCATGGAGAGAAGAGGTGCCTATGCACTGAAAACTTCCAATGGGCTGACTCAAATTGTACTAAAGGTCAGGATTCTATATATTTCTTGTGCCTCCACAGAATTAGACCACTAAGAAGGACCTAGGATTATGTCCTACTGAATATATATATATATATATACACTATTGTTGTTGTTAGATCAATTTGATAATCAAACCCAGGCCTCTTTCTCCATTGCCGTTATGTATAAATTATAATCACTTCTAACAGTACGTTAGAAATTGGGAGGTGTTTGGTAGAACTTTCAAATTCTCTTTAGCAATATCATGCTTAGTTGCTTACCTTGTAGTAACAGTAGACCTTATAATTGCAACAATTAATGAATCTAAACAGTATAATTGTGGAATTTGACTTATCATTTTGAATCAACGTAGAGATTGTTCACAGTCAAAAAAATTACAACGGAAAGTTCTTTCATATTTTAAGTAATAATTAATGTGAGAGTAGTCCTCTTTCTTTTTTGTAGAAGGTAATTTTGCTCAGCCTTTAGAAGAGCCTTCAAAAGGAAAGATGTCGCTCACTTTGATAGTTATGATACCTCTAATAGTAGTGTTTGTTCTCACAAGCGCAATTGTTTGTATATATTTGTGGAGAAGAAAGATGGCCCAGAGACAAGGTAATTACTTTGCCAAAATACACTCTACCTTGCACAATCTATCGTATTTCCATTTCAATGAAAATAAAAGCCACTTTCTAGCTATTTCATGTGATTAATTATCCTGTAAATGTAATTGAATATATATATGGTTTTCTTTTGAACTCAAAAAATATATGGTTTTCTTTTGAACTCAGAAAATCAAAGAAAGCGAGCACTTCGTGCATTAGACAGTGAAAAACATGTCAAAGACTTGATAGACTCGGGTGAATTCACGGAAGAAGATAAGAAAGACATAGATGTACCTTTTTTTGATTTGGAAAGCATTCTCGCAGCTACAAACAATTTCTCAGATGCAAACAAGCTTGGAGAGGGGGGCTATGGGCCAGTTTACAAGGTGATTTCAACAACATTAGTTGGTACTTAATCTTCATGTAAACTAGTTTCTGGTTAATGGTAATATTTTGAGTATGGTGTCTCAGGGCACATTTTCAGGAGGTCAACAAATTGCTTTAAAAAGGCTCTCATGTGTCTCACAACAAGGTTTACAAGAATTTAAAAATGAGGTGGTGTTGATTGCAAAACTTCAACATAGAAATCTTGTTAGGCTTCGGGGATATTGCCTAAGAGGAGACGAAAAGATTTTACTCTATGAGTACATGCCCAACAAAAGCTTAGACTCATTTATATTTGGTTGGCCTCTAAACTAAATTCATGATCTCTTGTAGTGCTTGATAGACTATATATTTCTTGTTTGAGTAATAGCTGATTTGTTACTGTTGCGGAAATTGTTCTTTAACTGGAAAATGGAAAACATGCAAGATCAAAAGGAGAGCATGCATTTGGATTGGGAAATGCGTGTCAAAATCATTTTGGGAGTAGCTCGTGGGCTTGTTTATCTTCATCATGACTCCAGATTGAGGATTATCCACAGAGATCTGAAAACCAGTAACATTCTTTTAGATGAGGAGATGAACCCCAAAATATCCGACTTTGGCTTGGCAAGGATGATTGAAGGCAAAGAAACCGAGGCTAACACAACTAAAGTAGTTGGAACTCAGTAAGTTTACACTACACTGTAACACAATTTTCAATTCCCCAACTCTATTTATAAAAATAATATACAAGTGCCTACCTCATCCACTGATGAATGTTGAAATGCAGTGGCTATATGTCTCCGGAGTATGTATTACATGGACTTTTCTCAATTAAATCCGATGTTTTTAGTTTTGGTGTAGTTCTACTTGAAATAATAAGTGGAAAAAAGAATACAGGATTTTATCAGTCAGAACTTGCTATGAGCCTTATAGCTTATGTAAGTGTATCTAATTTTTTATAATCACTATTATTGCAGCCATTTTATCCGTCATTCTAATTCTGATTTTATAATTGTCCTAGGCGTGGAGATTGTGGGTAGAAAACCACGTGTTGGATTTAATGGATTTGGCTCTACATGAAGTTTGCAATGCAGATCAATTTGTGAAGTGTGTAAATGTTGGACTCTTATGCGTACAAGAAGACCCAAATGATCGCCCCACCATGTCAAATGTTGTTGCCATGCTTGATAGTGAAGCTACAACAGTTCCAACTCCAAAACAGCCAGCATTTGTTCCATGGAGAGGCCAACCTATTAGAGCTAGTTCTTCTAGTAAACCAGAATTAACCAATAGTTTAGGAGGAAGATGATCGATAATGTATGATACCAATGCAGGTTCTCGTGAGTTTGTCCTTTACTACACTTGCAAAGGTTCTATTATATGGACCAAACATTTGATATCAATTCTGGTAGAGAAACCAAGCTGCTCGTAGATATGGCGCTCACCAAAAAAATCTCATGTAGTATTTTGGACTGTGGGACCGTGGGTTATCATTCCTTTGCTTACAGTTACCATGGGAATAATTATTATTATTTTTTTAATGAGCAGCTTTTTATATTAATCATATAACTTTACAACTTCCCAAAAAAAAAATGCAGAAACCAGACATTGAAACAAGTTTCAAAGACTCACTCAAACTACCACTCAGCTACTAAACAAATTAACCAACCATAAACAAATACATGCAAAAGAACTATATATACTAAAATCTTCGAATCAATCCCCTATTTACACATGCAAAAGAACTATATATACTAAAATGTTCGAATCAATCCCCTATTTACAGCAAATGCTCTCACTACCCCTTGTCCATTTGAATCTTCTCTTTCCCATGAGACGAGCTCTAACCTCTCTGAAAATTTAGCCCAACTGTCCAAAAACGAATTACCCAACTCACAATTCATTAATCATAGCCCCTGATATTCAGCCAACCCCTGGAGATAAAAGCAAAGAAGAAGCCAAACCAAGAACATTTTAGCAAATGCTACCCATCAAGAGCAAATTATTGAAATTTAAAACAAAAGACCCCAAATTTGCTCCAATTTCGGCCAATACAGAGAATACCAAGACCCAACTCCTCCTCCTCCCAAAATCGATCAGGCCACCCAACTAAACACCCAAAATTTTCCTTTCATAAATCTACCAACATCCAGAAAATTAAACAATAAAACTACTTCAACTAAAAAGAACACCCCTATCGGCTATATAAAACAAAGACCCCGCATAAATCAAATCAAACAAAAATAATTCAATATCAACCAATTTAACAAATGGGTATGCCATAAAGGGAGCTGTAATCTCATGGGTATCATTGAAAACCAAATTCAAAGCAACCTAAAAAACTGTGGAGAAAATGTTTCTGTTTACAACCTAAGCTTTCAAAGTTCTTAGGGATTTTGGCTAAATCATTAAGTGGGTATAACCGAAAATCATCCATACTTTTATTTTAGTATTTTTAGTATTTTATATATTTTATATATATAGATTTCGACATGGTATCAGAGCTATATATATTTCAACATGGTATCAAAGCCACGTTTCTGTTTCTGTGGCTTTCAATAAAAGTCTTATGATGTTTCTATGGTGTTTTCTAGCATTCTCTTCTGATGATCTCTTAATTTTGTTGTGATCCACGGCTTTATTCATTGGCGAATCTTGGCACAATGCGGTTTTGGCCCTTCACGGGAATTTTAACGGCTAGTTTTTGTTCTTCTGCCTCATTGTCAGTTGCGGCTTGGCCCTTCACCGGATTCTTTTAGTGGCTTGTCTACGTTCTCCGATATTTCTCCGGCCGTCACTTTAAGCCTTTCTCGTCTTTGTTATTGGCGAACCCTGGCACAATGTGGTTTGGCCCTTCAAGGGATTTAATGACTAGTTTTCGTTCTTCGACCGTCATTGTCAGTTGCGGCTTGGCCCTTAACCGGATTCTTTTAGCAGCTTGTCTCTGTTCTCGGGTATTTCTCCGGCCGTCACTTTCAGCCTTTCTCGCCGACATTGTCTTGATCCAACCATCGACTTCAGATGCCTTCAATTTATTCTCTTTTCCAAACTCAAGCTTACACCTTGAGTTTGAGGGGGGATGTTAGAATATATTATTTCCTTTATTAGAATATTTTATATTTCCGTTATTTAATTTGTAATGTAGGGTTTATTTCTTTCCTTATGTATTTTAGGGTTTAATTTGGGTTTCTTGGTCACTACTCATTATCTCTCTATAAATAGAGAGTTATGTAATATTGATTGATATAGTGAATATACAAGATGTAGCTCATACGTCTCTTTCCGCTTCCGCTCTCTTTTCTTTCTCTTTTATTTTAGTATTTTATATTTTATATATATTTTAACACATACTAACCCAGAAATTTTCCTCAACAATCAGCGAAAATAACAGAGAAAAAGAAAGAAAGCATTAAAGGAGCTTTCGGGTAAGAGGAAAATCCACGAGAAGAGAAACCAGATAGAGGGAATTTGGGCTTATACCTTGCGTTGCAACTTGCAAGGATGAACAATCTTCCTCCAAGCCCTCTGTGGCCTGTTCTCTCTATCTTTCTCTCTCTTTCTCCCTCTCTCGTTTTCTCCTACGCTCCCCTTCTCACAGCTCTCTCTGTTTTTCGGTTTTTTGGAAGGAGAAGCACAACTGTTTTCGAGTGAAGCAGAGGGTGCGCTAATAACTCGAGTTCCCGCTCCCTTCTCTCTTTCTCGCGGAGAAATTCACTTTACCCCCTAAAGTTTTAAGAGTTTTTTAATTTGAACTCAAAAGTTTAAAAAATAGTAATATATCCTCCCAATGTTTCAAAAATTTTCAATTTAAACCTTCCGTTACAATTTCTGTTAAATTAGGGGTTTCTTCTTAATAATCAAAGTGAGGTTAAAGTTGTCAATTGCATATAGGACAGAAAGTTTTAAGAAGTTATGTGTCCCGTATAAGAGGTCATATTTTTGTATTATTATTATTATTATTTTTATTTATTTTTTAAAATGCATTTGAGAATATGCTATTAAAAAATGACAAAAATTTAGAGCATTCCCAATGGAGGAGCCAAATGTTACTTTTATCTAAAATAACTCTTCAAATGTTTAAAAAACCCATACATTGGATTAGCAAACATATATATATATATATATATATATATATATAAAATAGATATTTGATTGAAAGAGTTAAAAGAAAGTTAAATGTAGCAGCATTTTTCAAGGGACCTATTTTATTTTTCATTGTTTCTCTTACCTGTTTTCTCTTTTTCTCAAATCTTTTCATACTTTTTCTCGGCATGTTCTCTTTTTCCTAAAATCTTTTCCATTTTTCCTCTCACATGTTCTCTTTTTCCCAAAATGTTTCTTACTTTTAATAATATTTAAATAGAATAGATAGAAATATAACTAATCGAATGTAAAGACATTTAAAAATGGCTTAGCTAAATTAGATAAAAGTGAGTTTTGAAAAGCCATTTTACATAAAAATATAACTATTCCATTGGGAATGCTCTTAGAGCATTCCTAATGGAAGAGCCAAATAGTACTTTTATCTAAAATGACTAATCATATTTGTAAAAAACCCCTAAGAGCATTCTCAATGGAAGAACAAATTGTACTTTTATCTAAAATGGATAATCAGATTTGTAAAAAACCCTCCACATTGGATTAGCAAAAAAAATGCAAAATAGATATTTTATTAGATTATTAAAAAAAAAAAAAAAAAATCACGACATGTAGTGGCACTTTTCGAGGGAGCCGTTTCATTTTTTTATTGTTTGTCTCACATGTTTTCTCTTTTCCCAAAATTTTCTCCTGCTATTTCTCTTCCACATCTCTCTTTTTCTAAAATTTTCTCATACTATTTCTCTCTCCACATCTCTTTTTTCCCAAACCTTGAAAAATAGAATATTTAGGAAAAATACAATCCTTAAAAAAATAAAAAAATAATTATATTTAAATGATATAGATAAAAATAGAACAAAGTTTTCCTCCAAACTGGGTTGGAGGAATTTCCTTCAACCTAATCTATAAAAGTGACATGTGTCCCTTAACATGTGAGATGCACATGTTTTTTTTTAATAGTAGGGACAAAGTTGGAATAAATTTTATTAAAAACTCATGTGCATCTCACATGAGTTTATAAAAAGGGACACATATCTCTTTTATAGATTATGTTGAAGGAAATTCTTCCAACCCAGTTTGGAGGAAAACCATTCATACAAAAAATATAGGCCAATCAAATGTGGAGACATTTAAAAATTCATTATCTAAACTAGATAAAAGCCGAAGTTTTAAAAGAATTGTTTTGGTGATAAAATTCCTCATTTCTCCATTGGAATGTTTTAACATTGGATTACTCAAAAAAAAAAAAAAAAAATGGATATTTGATTAGATTAGCAAAAAAAAAAAAAAAAAAAAAGCTACATAAAATTCCTCAAGACTTTCACAAGTTTATTATTTTATTTTTATCATGATCTCACTTGTTTTTATTTTTTTCCAAAACTTCTTTTTTTTCTCTAACAATTATATTTAAATGATATGATAAAATAACAAAAGTTCAAACCTGTGGGCCGTGGATAATTCCCTTCAACTCCAATCTATAAAAGTGACATGGGTCTCTTTAACACGCTGATGCATTATTGCTTTTTTTTTAATGTTAGTATCGTTGAATAATGACAAAAACTCACATGCCGTGATCTCACACGAAGAGTAAAGTGGACATATCTCTTTTATGATTATGTTGAAGGAAATTCCTCCAACCCAGTTTGGAGGAAAACTTTGTCCATAAAAATATAGCCAATCAAATGTAGGAGACATTTAAAAATTCATTATCTAAACTAGATAAAGTGAGTTTTAAAGAGTCATTTTGCATAAAAATTTGGCTTCTCCATGGGAATGCTTTAACATTGGATTACCAAAAAAAAAAAAAAAA
>NC_081545.1:7355313-7360868 GCF_901000735.1 Corylus avellana | reverse complement strand
TTTTTTTAAAATTTTTTCTTTTTTAAAAAAATAAAAATTAATGCCTAAAACGACATCGTTTTAGGCTGGGTAATTTTAGGACACAAAACGAAATAGTTTTGAGGAAGGGTAAAATGGGTATAAAACATTCAAAACGACGTAGTTTAATGTTAAAGTGGTTCAAAGGGAGAGAAAATGGAAGTTTAAGGGGCTTAAATGAGAGTTTTGAAAATTTAGAGGGAGTATTTCAAATCGGCTGGAACTTCAGGGGAGTTTTCTGAAGTTTTCCCCATCTTTTTCAAAAGAGAGGATAAGGTAAAGCCCGGTGGCAGTCACTGCCAATTGCCCTTAAATGACAAAACATTTTTTTGTTTTTTTTTTTGGCTAATGGTCCTTACCAGCTAAAATTTTTAGCCATGAGCCCTGCCCATTTTCAGAACTAGCTCGTCCCTGCCTCGTGGAAAAGCAAAGCCATTGGGGCCATTGGGAAAGACGGAATGGACATATATGTTTTCTGTCCCCACTTCCCTTTGTTTTTTAAGAAGACAAATCCGAAGACCTTGACTTGGTAACAAATTTACCTTAAATAGATCTGCATTACAAACCACTGATTCTTAAAACCCTTTCACGCTCATGTCACGTCAAGGTACTGCAGAAGAAAAAACTGCAAAATCTCATCCAATTTATTGTAATCGATTAGTTAACATTTTGGTTAACAATATTTTGAAACACCGAAAAAAAAAAATCATTGGATTATCAAATTATCTATCAAGCTATGAAAAAGATTCAACAAAAGACAAAAACGAATCCACCATCTATTTTACGTCAAGCAATACATGGAGTAACTCCCGACATGGTAGTAAAAGCAAGACATGTAGGCGCACTACAAAAAAAATGGCATGGTATTTTTTGACGCGTCTACAGTAACTCATTTTTTGTCACGTCAATATTTATTGACGTGTCAAAAAGTGCTACGTTGATAAAAACTTTATTGACGTGTGGAATATGCCATGTCACTAATTACTGTCGTATCACATTCCACACGTCAATAAATAGCAACGTGTCAAAGATTGCCACGTTGCTAAATTTAAATTCAAATTAATTTTAAAAAATATATTTAAATTATATACATTAGTGACATGGCACATTATTATAGGTCAAAAATTATTGATGTGACATTTTGACACGTAAAAAATTATTGACGTGGCATTTTGACACGTCAATTATTATTGACGTGGCATTTTGACATGTCAATAATTATTGACGTGGCAAAATGGCATGTCAATAACGGGTTGACGTACTATTTTAGCACATCAATACTTATTAACGTTTTAAAATGCCACATTTTAAAAATTAATTAATTAATAATATTAATCATGTGTTTTAAAAAAATATTATGTAACAAAATTTAATTGGTATAACCTATTGGTATACCATGGCAGGAATATTGAAGCACCTATAAACATAAACATGAACAGAAAAATCTGGCATTTACTCTTAGAAAATAACTAAAATGCATATACAACTAACATTCTATTAATCAAGGCAACCTTTCAACGATACACAATATAAGACCCAATTTTAACAATCTTATAAGTACCTAAATGAGTCTAGCTAATATCCCTAATGATCAAAATGTTAGCATATCTTAGGGGATCTGAATACAATCAAATTTAAGATGCAGTGTGACTTAGTAGGCTGCTGCGAAGATCATCAATAAGCAGCGGATATGTATTTCTAGATCTTGATTCTATCAATGATCTAAGAAATCTTCTTGACAAAAGCTAGATACTCTCTAGGTTTTTAAGAAAAATAAAGAAGAACACTCAACTCTAAGGTTTCTTATTCAACAAAATCAATAATAAACAATAACTCCCTTTCTCTAGAGACTCTAAGCATATATTTATAACCCAAAACCCAAAACCTAATAAAATATGACATAAATACTCTCAAAACCCTAAACCTAATAAAATAACGAAATAAAGACTCACAAAACCCTAACCCTAATAAAATAACAATATAAAGTCGGGTAGAAAATAAAACAAACTGACGGCGCCCGTCTGGACGGCCATAACACTTAAACGAAAAAAACATGAAATAACATATGGGTTCGGAATACACTCCGATCTACATCAATTTATGAAATTCCCCTAATATATGCTAGCATCCCTTCTCAAACTTAAGGTGGAAGAATTTAGAAGTTTGAGTTTGCATTTGACGAATACAAGAAACTCGTTGGAGTTGATGGCGGCTAGCGGCGATAAATAGACGCGGTTGGCAACGACAGTGATCCAAGGTGGGCCCTTAATAACATTTGGCAAAAGAGGCTTAACTACGGGCCAAAATACGAGCCAACTATGGATCATAAATGAGACCAACCAATGGCCTTAAATGGGTATGATTTTTCAAACAATACCACAAAATTAAAGCCTGCCTAGTCATTAGACAATTCCACAAATACCCTAAGATGGGTCTGGGTCAATAATTAGACCAACAATGACCAAAATAATGGTCAACAAAAGCTAAAATAATATGAACAACTGCGCTTTTTTTCTTTCTCAACAAAGTTAGCACCACGTGTTCTATGCCACCTTCTTGTACGTATATCAATTATTCAAAATGGGATCTCACTTTACCAAGTCCTCCGACTATATATTGAGTTGAATGCTGATTAAGACTGGTTCCTATTACAGTGTTGAATTAACCTTGAACTTTGTCTACATTTAATACCTCAAATGAGCAATTGATAATTAGCTTCTGCTTGTTTCTTTCAGGAGGCTGGAGGCCTTAAAGTAAAATACATCACTCTTTACAATTCTAGGAATTTTGATCAGTTGGAAAATCTTCATCAGCTGCAACTACTAAAATGAAGCACACTTTTCACCCAAACGAAATATATATACGGTCTGGCCCGAACAGCATTCATACAAACATACAAAACAGCAGGGTAATTGTAGAATACTGTTTTTTCAGATCAGATCGTCTGTCTTGGACCGTTCTTACATTAGTGCGGAAGAGGGTGAGAGGTCTTTTCAACGAAACCTGTCTTATTTTGTTTTATTCTTCTCTTGGGCAGTGGCGGATACACGTGGGGGCGACCCAGGGGCGGTCGCCCCCGGTAAAAAAAAATTTAAAAAAATTTTAAAGTAAAAATTTGAAGGGCGCCCCTGCTAAAAATAAAAAAGAAAAAAGAAAAGCTCTCTAGTCTCCAACCCGCCCAACAAAATCCAAAAATGTACCCCCTACAAATTTTTTACCATCTCTACTAGACTAGAGAGGACTGGCTGGACTGCAATGTCCAAAAAAAATTTAATAAATAAAAATAAAAATAAAATAGAAGTTTTTTCCTGCTTTCCGCTCAACACGCAATCACCATTTTGTCAACTTGACAAAATTCACAAGGCACGCTGCAGAAGGGGAAAGGAGGCAAAGTTTGTTTTTCAAACAAATCTCAAATCTTACTCAATCTCACATTCTCATCTCACCCAACCCAAACCCAAAGAAAAAGAGAAATTTTTTGTAGTTGAAGAAATACCAAAGGCAAGAGAAGCACACCAAGATTGGTTGTACATCCACCGATCTGTTGACTGCTGTACATCCACCGTCGTCTTCAGCTCGCCATGACGCCGTCCACGCACCACCAGCAGAAGTGAACAGGGCATCGTGAGTTTCACTCTCTTCTCTGTAGATTATAGTCTCTAATGTTATTTATGCTTTGAGATTTGAGGCTTTTCTAAAAGAAAAGCGGTAGGAACGGTGACACCATTTTTGTTGGCTTGAGGAGTGAAAGGTGAAATAAGACTTAGACTGTGATTATGTGATTTGTGAATTTGTGATTTTGAAGAAGGTGTGGCCGTGTGTCGGTGTGTGGGTGAAACACTAAACAAAAAAAACACAAAATAAGAAGAAAAAAAGTTGGGTCTTGAATCTAGGTGTGGCCGTGTGCCAGCGAGTCAGTGACACACGGCCACACCTAGAATTGAGAAAATAAAAAAATAAAAATAAAAAGGTCATTCGTGAAGAGTGGTGATCAAGAAAGTAATTTGTCATTATCTTTAGTTTTTAATTGAGAAAATAAATCTTTCTTTCTAGAATTGCTTAGGGAAAAAAAAAAATTTGTGAGATAGTAGTGGGGAAATAGTCTTTAAAATTGTTTTTACTTTTTAGTCTTTAATTTATAGTAAAACTCACAAGAATATTATTGCTTTCAAAAAAAAAAAAAAAAAGACAATTTAATTATAAACAAGAATATTGCTTTAATTATTTGTTTTTATTGGTTTGCAGCATTGTTGGACTAACTCCTTTTTGTGGTCCGTGTGTTTTCAAGAAATTTTTCAAGATAACTAATTCACTCAAAGGTATTCATTTTTTTTTAGATACTTTTAGTTATTTAATTGTGCTTAATTTATTTCGCAAGTATTTTAAATTATTATGTGTTTGTGACGTCGTTAGATAAAGATTTTTAATAGTTACTTTAATTTTTTTTTTCTTTGTTGGGTAATTTGATGAGTTTGATTTGCTTCATGATACGTATATTGTAGTATAATTTAATTTTTTATTGTATTTATCATATTATAATAAAAATATAATACATAAAGAGAAAAAAAAAATTATCATTATGTTTTATTATTTTTTTGTGCCCCTGGTAACTTCAATTTCTAAATCCGCCACTGGATGGAAACCTCAAGGTATCGAATACGATTGGAGGTGAAGATTATCGGTCTACGTATCTTGATTCCTCGTCTACAAATCGGAATGTGAAGCTCATGGATTCGGAAACCTGGTCTTAAACGATGATGATCAGTTGGCGAAGGTAGCTCATAATCTGCAACACCATTTTGGTCACTCTTCTATTTCTAGCTTAAGTCCAAATATATTCTCTTCTAATTCAAGCGTAATATTTTTCTTTTCTTTCCTTCTTTCTTTATTTTATTTTTATTTATTTTTATTTTTTTGTGTGGGATGAGGATTTGAGCAAGTTATGAACATGCAAGAATCAATTCAAGTGGAGTTGGCTGCTTAGGTTTTTGACTAAATCAAGTTCCACATTTCTCAATTAGATCCTAAAGTATGTATTTACACTTTCACCCTCTATTATTTCGGTTTAACATTACAATTAATGCCAATCAATAGTTACTTGTTTTTGATTCCTTTTGCTCGAGTCCGTGGAAAAATGCCATGTCCAAAAATTAAGAACAACCAATTTTTTTTTTTTTTTTTAGAAAGGAACCGATTTTCAAGTAGTGCAACAAAATTATACTAGTCTAAGGACTCACAACCAAAAGTAGAAGAGAGATCAAAACTAAATACACTTCTTATTTATGAAATATTACAACAATGAAAAAACTTGGGTTGGACCACACTCGCCCAAAATCGGAGAAGGTTTTGATGAGATATGATGTAATGAAAGACTTGGAAACCTGCCATGTGTGTGTGTGTCTATGTATATATATATATATATATATACTTTGAGCATCTCATTCTAGAATTGGCGGATCATGCCAAGACCCGCCTGAAAATTGACCGGGACCAGCCTGGGACCGGCTCGGGATATCGTCGGGACCTGACTAGGACTC
>NC_081545.1:7354709-7354881 GCF_901000735.1 Corylus avellana | reverse complement strand
CGGACCTGCCTGGAACCTGCCCAAGACCCTGCCAGGACATGTCCGGGACTTGCCCGGGACCCGCCCAGGACTTGACCGGAACCCTCCTGGGAGTTGACCGAACCTACCTGGAACCTGCCCGGGACTTGATTGGGACCCCGCCGGAACTTGACCGGGACCCACTTGGGACCTG
>NC_081545.1:7338436-7354689 GCF_901000735.1 Corylus avellana | reverse complement strand
GACCCGCACAGGTCCTGCTCGGGACCCGCCTGAGACTTGTCCTGAACTTACCCGAGACCCGCCCGGGACTTGTTCGGAACTAGCCCTGAAGCCGATCGGACCTGCCTG
Organism: Corylus avellana; assembly: GCF_901000735.1. NCBI lineage: Eukaryota > Viridiplantae > Streptophyta > Magnoliopsida > Fagales > Betulaceae > Corylus > Corylus avellana. The sequence goes on along the minus strand of NC_081545.1, from coordinate 7,354,581 downwards.
GAACCTGCCCAAGACCCTGCCAGGAAATGTCCGGGACTTGCCCGGGACCTACCCGGGACCCGCCCAGGACTTGACCGGAACCCTCTTGGGAGTTGACCGAACCTACCTGGAACCTGCCCGGGACTTGATTGGGACCCCGCCGGAACTTGACCGGGACCCACTTGGGACCTGCTCGGTCAGGTCCCAGTCAGGTCCCGGTCAGATCTCGGTGGGGTCCCAGGTAGGTCCGAGCGGGTGTCGAGCAGGTCCAGGGTGGGTCCTAGTCAACTCCCAGGCAAGTCCTGGTCAAGTCCGGGGTGGGTCCTGAGCAGATGCGGTCGGGTCCTAGTCAGGTCCTGGGCGAGTCCTGGTCAAGTCTTGAGTAGCTCCCGGCGAGGTCCTGGGCAGGTCCCAGTCAAGTCTCGGGCGGGTTCCTGGTCAAGTTCGGGCAGGTATTTTTATATTTTATTTTTTAAATTATCTATTTTTATGTTGTAAATATAAAAAATATTTTTGATTTTCCATGCCCACGCCAAACGCCGAAAAATGTTTTCACCATAAAATATTTTACGCCGAAACAAATGGACTCTTAATTAACAAGATATGTGTGATTTTTCATGTGACCAAGGAAGAGCAACGAATTTGTCCAAGAAATGGTAATAATGTCTCATGGGAATGTGTAAGGTTGTATTGAAGTGCTGGGTTGAATGAGGATAGTGATGGTTAAATGACCAAGATAGAAAGGTGGTAAGGTGGAAAGGCTAAACAAAGAGAGAATGGCATGTGTCATATCCATCATGTGCAAATAAGTCCCCCCAGATTTAAACTTACATAAATTCCTCACTATATGCATCACTCAAAAAATAATAATAATAATAATTAATAACTACATCATTCTAGAAAATACACTATAAAATTTAACAGAGTCTCATGTTGAGTTTTGCAAGACTTAGACAAGAGTGTATCCTATTTGTAGACACTCGACATACAGAAGGGTGAGAAACCATTTTTAGGTATCTTCACATAACTATATGTTATGGAGTAATGCTAGGTACCATCATTTTATCCTCCTAAAGCTGATGTGGCTTTCAAAATCTCTATTGGATCAAAATTCAAGCATAATTCATCTAAAATTTAATAGTGATTTTAAAAGCCATATCAGTTTTAGGAGGATTTTAGGAGGATAAAAAGATGGTACATAGCATTAGTCATATGTTATAAGTGCACTTGTGAGTGTTGAGCCTCACATTGAGAAAATATAAAAGAAAAGAGTAGTTAATGTACTTAAGTGGACCTAAGACCATTAGCTTAGGCTTTTGGGTTAGAGTTCTTTTCAACTATGTATATTAATATACTCTTGGTAAAAACTCAATAACCGCTTTATCTCCCAACAAGTGCTATCAAAGTCATGGTTAGCATCCTGGGATGGGAGTTTGGACGCGTCGGGTTTGAAGTTGTGTCTACATCTGCAACTCTTGATGTGAAACACTCTTGGAAATGTAAAAAGACTTACAAGTGAGCGGAGTTGGGGTCAATGTGAAGAGACAATAAGTGAGGGGGGAATTGTTGTGAGTGTTAAGTCCCACATTGAGAACATAAAAAAGAAAAGAGTACCTAATATACTTAAGTTGACCTTAGCCTATTAGTTTATGCTTTTGGACTAGAATCGTGTTCAACTATATATATTAATGTACTCTTAGTAAAAACTGGATAACCGCTCTCCCAACACTATAAAGTTGATGATTTCCTTACCTCTAGCTCTCCCTTAGAAAAACTTACCCTTTACCCTTGCTAACTTAGGAGTTTGAGATTTTTCCCACCATCTCTGATTATCCTTACTCCTCCTTTCAGGCATTTGCCAATAATTTTAGCGTTATCGTAAATAAATAAACGAGTAATGTTAGAAGAAGAACTAGAGTCATTTTTATGTCCTCTCAAATATGATGTGATTCTTAGAATTATTATTAAATTTGAAATAATTATTATTAAATTTTGATCAATTATTAATTTTAAAAGTCACATCACTTTTGAGGTAACACAAGAATGATTCTAATCCTCTTTCAAACATTACTCTAAATAAACACAGACATATTATCCATGTTTTAATAAAACGCGGATAATTATAACATTTACCGGCGTTTTGGATATATATATATATATATATATATATATATATATATATATATAGACAAAACCGGTGAACACCGAATTTTTAACAGTTGTAGAAAGACTTACTATCCCAGTGGGGAAACAAGTCTATGTCGGCTAAAGCTAAAGCTAATGAAAAGTGAAAAAAAAAAAAAAAAAAAATCTTCACTGCTCCCACGTAGAAGTCTTTAAAGTAGTGTTACAGTATTACGTTTTCAATACCAAGCCACCTTTTTCTCAACATATCAATTATTACTTAAAAAAAAAAAAAAAAAACATGTCAATTATTGCAATGGAATCTCACTTTACCAAATTCTTCGAGTATATTCAGTGGAATGGTGATTAACACTGGCAAAGTTGCAAACCATTTTCATCCCCTCAATATTATTTATGCACCATTTTTTCAAAAAAATAATATCAAAATATTCTTTTTTTTTTTTTTTACTTTTTATATTACATTATTCACATTTTATTATTATTTAAATAAAAAAAGTGAGAATATTTTGATGTTATTTTTTTGAGAAAATGGTGCAAAAATAGTATTGAGGGGATGAAAATGGTTTGCCAAATTCAACCCTAGTGTTAATCACCATTCAAAAGGTGAGAAAATGGTGCATAAATAGTTAAACTAATTTTTTTGCTACAATACCTTCTCTCAATTTTTTCTTATATCATTAAAATATTTATTTTTTACTTATTTTTTATTCATTTCATTAATTTTTCTCTGTCTTCATCGTCACCTTCCTAGTAGTGTTAAATAATTAATGATTCAGTGATTTAATTTATCAATTTTTATAAGTTTAAATTTTGGGGGGAAAAATGATGATTTAACATTTTTTTTTTGGTTTGCGCTGGATGATTTGACATGTTATGTATGCCAAAGGTCATGAATTCGGATATTGATTCCGTCAATTTGCCCTAATTTCAATTAAATATTTCATGTATTGGTCGTTACCTATTGAAATAAACTTTAATCACAGGTAAGAGAAAGTGTTAAAATACTAATTAAATGATTAAATTTACTTTTTTTTTTCTTTTTTTTTTTGGGCCTCACAATGGAAATTGGTCATTGACAGGGAGTGAGCCGGAAAACAATTGTAGCATTTACAATTTTTGTGGGAAATTCGGCAGCTGCAATATTAACAATAGACCATTCGTATGCAAATGTTTGCCCGGGTTCCACCCAACTAAACCAAAGAATTGGGATTCTGAAGTTTTTTTGGATGGGTGCACCAGCACTTCGACATCTGACGAGAGCGACAAGTTCTTAAGCTTAAAGATGATGAAAGTGAGCAACCCAGACCCTGATTTCAACGTGGAAAACGAAGATGAATGCAAACAGAAATGCCTTGACAACAACCCGTGTCAGGCTTATTCATATGAGGCAGCTCAAGAAAGCAATCAACGAATTGCTGGAACCGACAAATGCTGGATTTGGACTACGGAACTAAATAATCTTCAAGAGGAGTACACAAACGGTGGTCGTAACCTCTCTGTCCGCGTGGCAAAATCCGTTATAGGTACTCCTTTTTACATTTTTTTTTTTTTTCTAATCAATACGGGGCCGGGGAAAGACTGGGATAAACTGCTGGTATGAATTAATTTTAAAATCATAGCACCGATCTTTCTTTTTAGGATCAACTGCGCGGATTTGTAAGCCTTGTGGCACATACATAATTCCTTATCCGCTGCGCACTGAACCAAACTGTGGTGATCCCATGTACTCTAGTTTCTACTGCAATGATTCCACAGGCCAGGTTAGCTTTAAGACGTCCAGTGGCACCTATCGAGTCGTGAGTCTCGATCCAACTAAACGGAAATTCGTCATCCTACTCAATTCAACAGGAATTGATCCGAAGCTCAATAATTCATTGCCAATTAATGCAACCAGGTGGTTTACCGTTGATTCTGGCAACAATGGTTCTGAAATTAAAGATGGAGTAGAGATTAGCTGGAAAGCCCCGCTGGAGCCAAGTTGTAATTCATCCAAGGACTGCAGGGACTGGCCAAATTCAATTTGCAATGTAACAAGAGATCATGGAGAGAAGAGGTGCCTTTGCACTGAAAACTTCCATTGGGCTGACTCAAATTGTACTAAAGGTCAGGATTCTATATATTTCTTGTGCCTCCACAGAATTAGACCACTAAGAAGGACCTAGGATTATGTCCTACTGAATATATATATATATACACTATCGTTGTTGTTAGATCAATTTGATAATCAAACCTAGGCCTCTTTCTCCATTGCGGTTATGTATAAATTATAATCACTTCTAACAGTACGTTAGAAATTGGGAGGTTTTTGGTAGAACTTTCAAATTCTCTTTAGCAATATCATGCTTACCTTGTAGTAACAATAGACCTTATAATTGCAACAATTAATGAATCTAAACAGTATAATTGTGGAATTTGACTTATCATTTTGAATCAACGTAGAGATTGTTCACAGTCGAAAAAAATTACAACGGAAAGTTCTTTCATATTTTAAGTATTAATTAATGTGAGAGTAGTCCTCTTTCTTTTTTGTAGAAGATAATTTTGCTCAGCGTTTAGAAGAGCCTTCAAAAGGAAAGATGTCGCTCACTTTGATAGTTATGATACCTCTAATAGTAGTGTTTGTTCTCGCAAGCGCAATTGTTTGTATATATTTGTGGAGAGAAAGATGGCCCAGAGACAAGGTAATTACTTTGCCAAAATACACTCTACCTTGCACAATCTATCATATTTCCATTTCAATGAAAATAAATGCCACTTTCTAGCTATTTCATGTGATTAATTATCCTGTAAATGTAATTGAATATATATATGGTTTTCTTTTGAACTCAGAAAATATATGATTTTCTTTTGAACTCAGAAAATCAAAGAAAGCGAGCACTTCGTGCATTAGACAGTGAAAAACATGTCAAAGACTTGATAGACTCGGGTGAATTCACGGAAGAAGATAAGAAAGACATAGATGTACCTTTTTTTGATTTGGAAAGCATTCTCGCAGCTACAAACAATTTCTCAGATGCAAACAAGCTTGGAGAGGGGGGCTATGGGCCAGTTTACAAGGTGATTTCAACAACATTAGTTGGTACTTAATCTTCGTGTAAACTAGTTTCTGGTTAATGGTAATATTTTGAGTATGGTGTCTCAGGGCACATTTTCAGGAGGTCAACAAATTGCTTTAAAAAGGCTCTCATGTGTCTCACAACAAGGTTTACAAGAATTTAAAAGTGAGGTGGTGTTGATTGCAAAACTTCAACATAGAAATCTTGTTAGGCTTCGGGGATATTGCTTAAGAGGAGACGAAAAGATTTTACTCTATGAGTACATGCCCAACAAAAGCTTAGACTCATTTATATTTGGTTGGCCTCTAAACTAAATTCATGATCTCTTGTAGTGCTTGATAGACTATATATTTCTTGTTTGAGTAATAGCTGATTTGTTACTGTTGCGGAAATTGTTCTTTACATGGAAAATGGAAAACATGCAAGATCAAAAGGAGAGCATGCGTTTGGATTGGGAAATGCGTGTCAAAATCATTTTGGGAATAGCTCGTGGGCTTGTTTATCTTCATCATGACTCCAGATTGAGGATTATCCATAGAGATCTGAAAACCAGTAACATTCTTTTAGACGAGGAGATGAACCCCAAAATATCCGACTTTGGCTTGGCAAGGATGATTGAAGGCAAAGAAACCGAGGCTAACACAACCAAAGTAGTTGGAACTCAGTAAGTTTACACTACTGTAGCACAATTTTCAATTCCCCAACTCTATTTACAAAAATAATATACAAGTGCCTACCTCATCCACTGATGAATGTTGAAATGCAGTGGCTATATGTCTCCGGAGTATGTATTACATGGACTTTTCTCAATTAAATCCGATGTTTTTAGTTTTGGTGTAGTTCTACTTGAAATAATAAGTGGGAAAAAGAATACAGGATTTTATCAGTCAGAACTTGCTATGAGCCTTATAGCTTATGTAAGTGTATCTAATTTTTTATAATCACTATTATTGCAGCCATTTTATCCTTCATTCTAATTCTGATTTTATAATTGTCCCAGGCTTGGAGATTGTGGGTAGAAAACCAGGTGTTGGATTTAATGGATTTGGCTCTACATGAAGTTTGCAATGCAGATCAATTTGTGAAGTGTGTAAATGTTGGACTCTTATGCGTACAAGAAGACCCAAATGATCGCCCCACCATGTCAAATGTTGTTGCCATGCTTGATAGTGAAGCTACAACAGTTCCAACTCCAAAACAGCCAGCATTTGTTCCATGGAGAGGCCAACCTATCAGAGCTAGTTCTTCTAGTAAACCAGAATTAACCAATAGTTTAGGAGGAAGATGATCGATAATGTATGATACCAATGCAGGTTCTCGTGAGTTTGTCCTTTACTACACTTGCAAAGGTTCTATTATATGGACCAAACATTTGATATCAATTCTGGTAGAGAAACCAAGCTGCTCGTAGATATGGCGCTCACCAAAAAAATCTCATGTAGTATTTTGGACTGTGGGACCGTGGGTTATCATTCCTTTGCTTACAGTTACCATGGGAATGATTATTTTTTTTTTTTAATGAGCAGCTTTTTATATTAATCATATAACTTTACAACTTCCCAAAAAAAAAAAGCAGAAACCAGACATTGAAACAAGTTTCAAAGACTCACTCAAACTACCACTCAGCTACTAAACAAATTAACCAACCATAAACAAATACATGCAAAAGAACTATATATACTAAAATCTTCGAATCAATCCCCTATTTACACATGCAAAAGAACTATATATACTAAAATCTTCGAATCAATCCCCTATTTACAGCAAATGCTCCCACTACCCCTTGTCCATTTGAATCTTCTCTTTCCCATGAGACGAGCTCTAACCTCTCTGAAAATTTAGCCCAACTGTCCAAAAACGAATTACCCAACTCACAATTCATTAATCATAGCCCCTGATATTCAGCCAACCCCTGGAGATAAAAGCAAAGAAGAAGCCAAACCAAGAACATTTTAGCAAATGCTACCCATCAAGAGCAAATTATTGAAATTTAAAACAAAAGACCCCAAATTTGCTCCAATTTCGGCCAATACAGAGAATACCAAGACCCAACTCCTCCTCCTCCCAAAATCGATCAGGCCACCCAACTAAACACCCAAAATTTTCCTTTCATAAATCTACCAACATCCAGAAAATTAAACAATAAAACTACTTCAACTAAAAAGAACACCCCTATCGGCTATATAAAACAAAGACCCCGCATAAATCAAATCAAACAAAAATAATTCAATATCAACCAATTTAACAAATGGGTATGCCATAAAGGGAGCTGTAATCTCATGGGTATCATTGAAAACCAAATTTAAAGCAACCTAAAAAACTGTGGAGAAAATGTTTCTGTTTACAACCTAAACTTTCAAAGTTTTTAGGGATTTTCATTAAGTGGGTATAACCGAAAATCATCCATACATACTAACCCATAAATTTTCCTCAACAATCAGTGAAAATAACAGAGAAAAAGAAAGAAAGCATTAAAGGAGCTTTCGGGTAAGAGGAAAATCCACGAGAAGAGAAACCAGATAGAGGGAATTTGGGCTTATACCTTGCGTTGCAACTTGCAAGGATGAACAATCTTCCTCCAAGCCCTCTGTGGCCTGTTCTCTCTATCTTTCTCTCTCTTTCTCCCTCTCTCGTTTTCTCCTACGCTCCCCGTCTCATAGCACTCTCTGGTTTTCGGTTTTTTGGAAGGAGAAGCACAACTGTTTTCGAGTGAAGCAGAGGGTGCGCTACTAACTCTAGTTCCCGCTCCTTCTTTCTTCTCATGGAGAAATTCATTTTCCCCTTAAACTTTGAGGAGTTTTTCAATTTGAATTCCAAAGTTTAAAAAGTACCAATGTATCCTCCTAATGTTTTAAAATTTTCAATTTAAACATTCTGTTAAATTGGACGGAAATTTTTTAAAAAAAAGCCTGAGAGTAATTATGTAATTTTAGAGATTTCCATCCAATTTAACGGAAATTATTAACGGAAGGTTTAAATTGAAAATTTTTGAAACATTGGGATGGTATATTGCCACTTTTTAAACTTTGAAATTCAAATTGAAAAACCTCTAAAATTTCAAGAGATAAAGTGGATTTTTCCCTTCTTCTTATTAATCAAAGTGAGGTAAAAGTTGTCGATTGCATATAGGACAGAAAGTTTTAAGAAGTTATATGTGTCCCATATAAGAGGTCATATTTTCGTATTATTATTATTTTTATTTTTATTTATTTTTTAAAATGCATTTGAGAATATGCTATTAAAATTGACAAAAACTTAGAGTATTCCTAATGGAAGCCAAATGTTACTTTTATCTAAAATAGCTCTTCAACTGTTTTAAAAACTCATAAATTGGATTATATATATATATATATATATATATATATATATAATAGATATTTGATTAAAAGAGCTAAAAGAAAGTTAAATATAGCAGCACTTTTCAAGGGAGTTATTTTATTTTTCATTGTTTCTCTCACCTGTTTCTCTTTTTCCCAAATCTTTTCCTACTTTTTCTCTGCATGTTTTCTTTTTCCTAAAATCTTTTCCATTTTTCCTCTCACATGTTCTCTTTTTCCCAAAATGTTTTTTACTTTTAATAATATTTAAATAGAATATATAGAAATATAACTAATCGGATGTAAAGACATTTAAAAATGACTTAGCTAAATTAGATAAAAGTGAGTTTTAAAAAGCTATTTTACATAAAAATATAACTATTCCATTGGGAATGCTCTTAGAGCATTCTTAATAAAAGAGCCAAATAGTACTTTTATCTAAAATGACTAATCATATTTGTAAAAAACCCCTAAGAGCATTCCCAATGGAGAAGCAAATTATACTTTTATCTAAAATGGATAATCAGATTTGTAAAAAACTCTCCACATTGGATTAGCAAAAAAAAAATGCAAAATAGATATTTTATTAGATTAGCAAAAAAAATAAAAAAAACTACATGTAGTGGCACTTTTCTCAAGAGCCATTTCATTTTTTTATTGTTTGTCTTACATGTTTTCTCTTTTCCCAAAATTTTCTCCTACTATTTCTCTTCCACATATCTCTTTTTCTAAAATTTTCTTATACTATTTCTCTATCCACATCTCTTTTTTCCCAAACCTTGAAAAATAGAATATTTAGGAAAAATATAATCCTTATAAAAAAAATAATAAAAAAAAAATAGTTATATTTAAATGATATAGATAAAAATATAGCCAATCGAATGTAGGGGACATTTAAAAATTCATTATCTAAACTAGATAAAGTGAGTTTTAATGAGTCATTTTGCATAAAAATTTGGCTTCTCCATGGGAATGCTCTAACATTGGATTACCCAAAAAAAAAAAAAAAAAAAAAAAAAAAAAAAAAAAAAAAAGCTACATGTACCAGCACTTTTCAAGGAAGCTATTTTATTTTTTATTGTTTATCTCACTTGTTTTTTATTTTTTCCAAAACTTTTCCCACTTTCCAAGGGATCATTATAAGAATTTTTTTTTTCACAATTTTTAATAAAAAGATATTAAAAATATATTTAAATAATATAGAAAAAAATATAGCTAATCGGATGAAGGAGGCCTTTAAAAATTCATTAGCTAAACTAGAAAATGGAATTTTGATGAGCTATTTTGCATAAAAATTTGACTCTTGGAATGCTCAAACTAGGTTATAAAAATTTTTCTACAACTTTATTCTAAAATTATCATGAATTAATTCCTTAGCATGCTAAAAAATACCTTTTTTTTTTCTTTTTTTTTTTCTGCATTCTCTTAACACTTTCTCAGCAATTCTCAGTAGTATGCGCAATTCACACTTAAATCAATCTTAATTATAAAAAATAAATTGAGCATGTCATGTCAATTGAGAATTTTGATAAAATGCAAAATAGCATTTTCTCTTTTTTTTTTTTTTTTTAATAATATTAATAAAAAAATATATATGTTTCTCACATGAAGAACATATAATACTTCTAAGAATTGGGCTGGAAGAATTTCTGTAACTCAATTTATAAGAAATTCATACCATTAAAATATAGAGAAATGCTATATATAGTGTAATAAAAAGATCATTTTTTGCTTATAAAAGTCTTAGGTGACAAGAGGCTATAGACTTCATTTGTAGTTGCTGTAGCCCCACTCACTGATGAGCCTAGTAACCTCTTGCCACCTAAAACTTTTATGGACAAAAAATGATTTTTTTATTACACTATATATATATTTGCCACCTAAAACTTTTATGGACCAAAAATGATTTTTTTATTACACTATATATATATATATATATATATATATATAACACACTCACTGACGGTTATTACCTTCGTGGAAGCTAAATTGTATGAGTTCCTAATAAGAAATTTCTGTCTTTTTATATAGTTGCCAGAATTTTTAACATTTTCCAGCTGGTCGATCTGTTTTGCTCTCATTCTCAATGCTTGCTAGGTTGGCTAATTTTCTGTTGCCGTGTGGTGTTTCTTTTAGCCTTTTAAGTGTCATTAGTAAACAAGCCCCTTTCAATTTGTTGCGAGTCAGCCCACTGCCATCCCATTTTCATACTTAACGTTCATGCAAGCCCATAACTCCAATTAGTACAGTTGAGCCTGCTTCAGCTTTAGCCTCCCAAAATAATGGGCTGATTTGTAGTAAGAAAAATCGCATGGTTAATTGTGACAATATCAGCAGTGAAATCCTACAAGATTTCTGCTTAGCTGACCCACTTAATTCCATTTTTTTTTTAAGTAATTTGCCCCTACATTAGAAATTCAACCTTAAATGGGTCAAAAAAATCCGTTTTACTAAGTTTATTTACAAATCTCTCCTGATTGTAGGCCTTGACCCAAAGATTTGATGGTTAACAAGCAAAATTCTTTTATCAGCCCGTTACCAGCTAGAATATTATATTCTCTTCTCCTTGTAAAAAGTCCATCATCTAAATTAAAATTTTACGAAGTATAATTTTCTTATTTGAGAATGCATCATTCGTAAGATTATTGGCTAACAATACTTTCATAACATGTTTCCAACTATACGCAGCCAATAATTTTACCATTACGGGGGGGTTCGGCGTATATAAATAAATTGTTTTTTTTTTTTAAAAAAAAAAAATTATAAAACACCGATAATTAAACATTTATTGGTGCTCTTTTTAGACGTGGGTAAACACTCCTTTTTTTTTTTTTTTAGTAACGCGTCTAAAAATTTCTTATCCAAGTGGGAAAAGAAGTTGAACGTCCGCTATAAAGCTAAAGAAAATCAATCCCAATGAGAGACCAAAAGAAAAAAGTGACGCAGGAGAATAAATTAAAGTATATTTGTTATACTTTAGTTTTTATTTTCTTAATAAGGATTGAGTTTTATCTTTTCCAATAGGATTATATTTTTTCATTTATATTAGGATTATGTCTTCCTTTTCTTATTAGGATTTGTTTTCCTTTTCCTTATAATTTAGGAGATACCTAGCACTAGCTTATATAAATTACCCAGTCTTTGTTATTTTTTTTAATTCAGTTTGAACTATCAATTAAATTTAAGTTTTTCAGAATTATTTCTTTGTTTGATTATTTGGGGCAATTAGGGTCTTTTCAACAATCTTAATTAACGCCAGACAGAATTAAAATTGTTCTAATATACAAATGCTATATCAGGACATACATGGAATATACAAGTGCTATATGTCTATTGTAGAATATAAAAGTGCTATATGTCTATTGTAGAAAAGTGCTATATGTTTCTGCTGATGAAATATGTTTGCATGTTGCACCTATATGTCTCCGAAGTATGCATGGAATTTGCTCAGTTAAATCCAATGTTTGTAGTTTTGGTATATTTCTACTTGAGAGTATAAGTCAAAAAAAAAAAAAGCCTATTTTTCTTTTTTTTTTTTGTCATTAACTAATTTATTTGGTCATTTTAAACTTCATGAAATTTTGATTTTAAAATTGTCTCAGGCGTGGATATTGAGAATAAAAAAACATGGTGTTGGATTTAATAGACGAGACTCTACGTACGTGAAGTTTGCAATGCATATCAGTTCATGAAGTGCATAAATATTAGACTCTAATGCATACAAGATGACCCAAATGACTGCCGCACCGTGTCAAATGTTTGTTACCATGTTTGACAGTGAAGTTGCACCAGTTCCAACTCCGAAACAAGCTTTTTTTTTTTTTTTTCTTTTTCAGGGACAGGCCTTTCCAGCACAACTAGTTCTTCTACTAGTCCGGACACATATACAAAATCAACTAATAGTTTAGGAGGAACATGATAATGCATAATACCAATGCAAGTTCTCGTGAGTTTGTCCTTGGCTAGACCTGCAAAGTTTCTAGAAACAATATATTCAATGTTTAAGATTACAAGATTTAAAGACAAAATCCTTGTGTGATAACCCTCTTACTTGCACCATTAACTATATTTAATGTAATCTCAGGACTTATTACATTTACAAACATATATAATTGTAATAATTAAGCATGTAAAAATACTAAATGTCATATACTTAAAATAATTTAATCATTGAATAACAACGTATATTCATTACAAACTTTTGAATTTCAATATAAATCATTGATATAAACTTATTTTTTTAAAGTGAGATGAGGATTTGAGCAGTGTTATTAACAAGCAAAAATCACGTCTGTAATCACTGATTGCTTAGTGGTGGTTGTAGAAAGACTTCTTATCCAAGTGGGAAAAGAAGTAGACGTGGGCTAAAGCTAAAGAAAACCAAATCCAAGTGAAAAACCGAAAGCAAAAAGTAAAGTAGAAGTAAAATGAGGCTACAAAGTAAAGTAGCATCACGTTTTCCATGCAAGGTTCTGCTTTATATCAATTATTCGAAAGGGATCTCACTTTACAAAGTTCTTCGAGTATGTTCAATGAAATGCTGAGTAAGACCTGCTCCTATTACAGTGTTGAATGAGTTTTGAACTTTGTCTACATTTAATACCTCAAATGAGCAATTGATAATTAGCTTCTGCAGCTCTGCTTGTTTCTTTCAGGAGGCTGGAGGCTGGAGGCCTTAAAGTAAAATACATCAATCTTTGCAATTCTAGGAATTTTGATCAGTTGGCAAATCTTCTTCAGCTGCTACTACTAAAATGAAGCACACTTTTCACCCAAATTAAGGTCATATATATACGGTCTGGGCCGAACAACGTTCATACAAACATACAAAACAGAAGGGTAACTGTAGTATACTGTTTTTTCAGATCAGATTGTTTGTCTTGGACCGTTCTTAAATTAGAGCAGAAGAGGCTGAGATGTCGTTTCAACAAAACCTGTCTTATTTTTCTTTTCGTAATACAGGGAAACCTGTCTCAGTCGATCTTGCATAATTATCTTCTCAAAAGGGACGAAAAAGTAAAGCCACATTTCAAATCCTGGTGGAAAGCAAACCCATTGGGGGCCATTCGAAAAGACAAAATGTTTATATGTTTTCTCTCCCCTTTCCCTTTCTGGCTAAGAAGATAAGTCCGAAGACCTTGACCTAGTCACAGATTTACGTTAAATATATCTGCATTACAAACAACCAGTACTATAGTAGAGTTTAATATCACTGTCCTTTTAACTATATATAAGGAAAATGTACAGGTTTTATACTATATTTTTTTATAAATTCATATGAAAGTTCAACTTTTATGAAAGAGAAAATGAAACTATATTTTATTAGTCGATTATCTTATAAGAAAAATGATAAAGGCACAACTTAAACCCAACTTTAGCCCAACATTTCTTTTAAGTTAAAAAAAAAAAAAAAAAAAAAAAAAAAAAAAAATTGCCTGTAAAAGAGAGAGAGAGAAATTTGGTTTAGAAGTTAGACCAAAGTTGGGTTTAAGTTGTAGCTATATCACACCTTTCCTAATTTTATTGAAGGCGCATCTATGTCACTCAAGGTTTCAGTATCTTCCTCCTTGAGTTTGATGGGAAATGTTAAAATATATTGTCTGAGATTTGATATTATGAGAATATATTTGTATTGATTGTAATTGATAAAATCAAATCAGATATATTCAATAGTGATTTGATTTTATCAATCATATCTTTTTGTATTATCTCCACATCCCTATAAATATGAATAATCTGTACGTAAACAGTCAAGCAATAAGAGCCTAATATAGCCATTTGGGCTTTATATGTAGATGTAGGATGTTGACCGAACCACCTAAAAATCTTTTTGTCTATTTTATTTTATTTCCGTATTTATTTATGAATTTCTGCATATCACTCCTAACCAATTATGTGATAAATTTTTGTTGGAAAAAGTAGTTGGTTGAGACTATCATATGAGGAATATTCTGGGATAAAGATGTGATATATAACATTTTTATTCCACGGCTATAAGCTTAAGCTTATGTCCCTGTAGCCTTTTTCCCCTTATTCAATTAAAAAAAAAAAAAAAAAAAGCTTATGTCAAATTTTGACAATGAATCTTAGAAGTAATTGAATTCATTTTATCCATTTGAGTCTTTGTTAAAATATGGGTAAAGTCGAAATCCAATCAAGCTACTACCCAATTCACCATATCCATCCCAAATTTTCAATTGTGACAATGTTCCCCAAGACTAACAAAAAGATAAAAAAAAATACCCTTATAGATTCTCAATAAGATAAAAATATCCTTATAAATTCGAAAAAAAAAAAAAATTAAAAAAAAAAACTAATTTTTTTGAAAAACAAAAATTTTAATTTTAATTTTTTTTTTTAAAAAAAAAGATTTTTTTTTTTTTTTTTTAAGTTTTTTCAAAAACAAAATTTTTTTGATATTTTTTTTTAACCCTAAAAGGCTTAAGATCACGTTTTAACTTTTTATTCATCTCGCGCCACTTCTCATACCATACATAGTGTTTACACCTTTAAGTAATGACGTTTTTATGAGCTAAAAAAAATACCATACATAGCATTTTTTTTTTTTTTTTGGGGGTTATGCTTTGTTGTCAACTAGACAGAGATCCTTTTCAAAAAAAAAAAAACTAGACAGAGATCGAATATGTTTTAGTTTACAGAAATGTTAGACATCAATATTTTTTTATATTTTGCTCATCTCATCTTTCAAATTAACCATTAAATTTGTGAACTTATGTGGACCCTATATAAGTCAATGGTGAATCTAACAAATTTAATAGTTAATCTATTGAATTTGTAAGAGAATATGAACAAAATATAAAAAACTTATTAACTCCTAGCATTTCTCTTTAATTTATACTTATAGGTGATCAAATTGTTCTGTTATGACTTATCTGTGGATTCTCCTTGGATTTGCGGAAAACACCTGTTAAATTCAATACATGAAATATGTGTGTTATGATATGTTTTTTAGCCGATCGTGCTTCCAATTATCTGGGTTACTTTACTTTACTTGGAATTTGGTGCTTGTTTTAACATGTTATAATTTGATTCCCTAATGATTCCTCATTATTTGTCATAAAATATATTGGAAAACGATAAACTTGAGAAGGAGGTCCAACCACCCTGGCTGGCTGGCAGGCTCAGTCAAATTGGGGTGGTTCAGTCACCCTCCATTTGGCCAAAGGGGTCACTCGACAAACCCTTACAATTTTTTATTTTTTATTTTTTATGTACATTATATATTTGATTTTTTATATATATCTTTAATTTTTATTTTTTTAAAAATTATAAATGAGATGTGTCACAATATGATTGGTATTAATGATGATATTAATACATTCCGTCAAGTGGTCTACGTAGCTTATCACTTCAGAAAAGGAAAATGCTAAGTGTTCTCCTAGTATTCTCTTAGTCCTATGTAGATATTATTTTTCAAAATTTAAGTGAGAAAAAAAGACCACTTTTTTTTTTTTTTATTAGAAAATAATATTCATCTACAACTAGGAGGGACATCAAGAGAACACTAAAACAACATCTAACATTTTCCGTTTATGTTCAGATCTACCCAAACGGGGAAGAGCATCAAGCCACGTAGACCAATTTAGCATTTATCACTTAAATAATCTGTGTTCAGGTCTACCCACAA
>NC_081545.1:7334464-7338336 GCF_901000735.1 Corylus avellana | reverse complement strand
TCGTGTCCACGAACGGCTCATTTAATAATCGAGACGGGCACGAGCCGAGCTTTATCAAGCCGATCCCGAGCGAGCTCATGGGTAGCTTTGTTCGTTTACAGCCCTACAGGGAAGGTTAATTTTTCAATTTGCTGACAAAATTTAGGTAGAACAATGGATTTTGAGGGTAACGAAATGTGATAGCTAGTAAAGCATAAAAAAGAAAGATTAATGCTATGATTTTAAAAATCCATACCAGCAGAGGTGGTTTCTCACTTCCTTTTTCACATCAATGACGATTTTTTAATTTTCAAACATTTACTATACTTAGCCAGATCTGTATCTATGTATGGATGCAATTCAGCTACTGAATTAATCCCGGTATATTCCAATGTGTAAAAGAAGTACCTATTACAGATTTTGCCACGCGGACATAGAGGTCAAGACAGCCAGTGTACTCCTCTTGTAGATGAGGATAAAACAACCAACGCTGTGAAAACACACTGGGAAACCTCTTTTTTTCGTCAAATATGATGCAAGATCTATGGCGAAGAGATTTGCAAAATATTGACTATCAAGAACAGGATAATATAATAAACCAAAATAAAATTCACAGGGGACCATTTGGATCAACACTGGCGTAAGCCAGTGGCTCTAGTACCATGAAAAGATTCATAATAAAATAACAAATTGCAGAAAAATAAAATAAGACACAAGATTTTTACGTGGTTCGGTCTATGACCTACATCCACAAATAAAGTGCTAAGGGCTACATTATATTTTATGTAATGAATTATTTTACAATACAAATGGTGTCTATTTATAGGAATGAGAGATAATACAAAATGGTATAATAAAATCAAATCAAGTATATTTAATTCTGATTTGATTTTATCAATTACAATCAATGCTAATATATTCCCATAATATCACAATATATTCTAACAAAGCAAGACAATTACAACCAATCTCTTGCTTCGTAATAGGACATACAGAAGGATTTTCTTTCTTTCTTTTTTTATAGATGAGAAGAGAAAAAGGGGCTTACAGGAGGATCTCTCCACTATTGAAACGAAGATAAAGATCCAGCGAAAAAAAATATACAAAAGAAAATCTGGTTAAAGAAGCACGACATTCATGCTATAGAATTAACAGTGCCGGAACAGAGATGAATTGGAAAAAAAAAACATACGAATCGAATTTGTGAAAGACGATTAGACGAACCAAAGAGGAGAGTGGGTTTCTGAGCAGAATTCAGCCGCTTTGCGGGGGGGAGAGAGAGAGAGGTAGCTCACTAGCTCAGGGAGGGAGTGCGGTGGCGAGGGGGAATGAGAGACTCAGAGAGAGGAGAAGGAGGAAGTTTGAGTGTGTGCCGCACTAGTAGTAGTAAATAGGGCTGAAAAGTGAAAATGTTAAATGGTGTTTAAGTTTAAACTTCCGAAGTAAAACAACTTGGTTTTGGTGTTAATAGAGAAAAATATAAAAAAAGTCCACCAAATTATAAGCGGTTTGCAATATAGCTTTTTAATGTTCAAAAGTTACTAAAAAAGCCCACAAACTACCAAAATGTATTAAAAAGACCACTTATTTTTTTATATTCTTATAATATCCTTATTCTTTTAACAAAAAAAATAATTGTAAAAAAACAAAACAATTTTTTAAAAATACAAAAAAAAAAAAAAAAAAAAACAATGGGCGAATAAATACAAAAACAATTTTTTTTTGAATAAATAAATAATTTAGGCCAACTACAGTGACTAATTTAGGCCAATTACAGTGACTATTTATGTTGTATTAAAGTAAAATCAAAGGTATGGTTCTTGAGATATTAAAAAAAAAAAAGAAAAAAAATTAGTCCTTGGAGTCAAATTCTGTTAAAAAATTGTTTTGATTCGCCCATTGATTTTACTTTAATACGACATGAAGCAATTTGTAATTTAGACCAACTACAATGACTAATTATTTATTTATTCCAAAAAACTTTTTTTTTTTTTTTGTATTTATTCGCCCATTGGTTTTTTTGTATTTTTAAAAAATTGTTTAGTTTTTTTTACAATTATTTTATTTTTTTATTTGTTAAAAGAATAGGGGTATTATAGGAATATAAAAAAAATAAGTGGCATTTTTGATACATTTTGTTAGTTTGGAGGCTATATTGCAAACGGTTGATAGTTTGAGGGACTTTTTTATATTTTTCCCGTGTTAATGTCATATATTATATATATGGGTGGTTGCCTACACTATCTGTCTAGTGAGAGGCGCTTAGCGATTTTTTTCAACTACTTTTAAAGGCAGTTAGACAACTTGTGGTTTATGGCTGTTATATAATTGCCCGCCTTTTCAGCCATACTTTTTGTTAGAATGAGTTTAGGCAATTTCTAAGAGTGTGAATACTTACAATCGCACCTTCAATATATTAATAGGCTGCAGTCACACCCGGCATGCCAAATTAAGTTTTCAGCTAATTTGGTTAGAATTAATATAGCAAAAACATAAAAGAGACTACTACATCTAGGGGTGCAAAGGCGGGCGGTTTTTAACCGCCCGCTAACCGCTAACCGCTATAACCGCCAACCGCCTAACCGCCTAACCGTTTAACCGCATTAACCGCTAACCGCCTAACCGCCATAACCGCCTAGCGGTTAGCGGTTAGCGGTTATTGGGTCTACTAACCGTAACCGCTAACCGCTAACCGCCTTTTTATATAATATATTTTTATAATTATAATTATAAAAATATGTATACATATAACATAATTACTTGATCATTAAATCACAATTTTTTTAAAAAATAATTAAATCACAATTTGAGTTTTAATATATTATCACTATAATTTATATGATTATATCATATAATCACTTGATCATTAAATCACAATTTTTTTTAAAAAAATAATTAAATCACAATTTGAGTATTAATATATTATCACTATAATTTATATGATTATATCACATGAGATTGATTATTAAATCATTTGATTATATAATAACAAATTATACATATATAATATGACATAACTCATAAGTATACTAATTCATACTAATTCATACTAATACAACAATTAAATATCTAGAGACTTATTTCCAATGTATGTTATAAACCTATAAGTCTATATAAGTCTACATATGTATATGAATAATATAAATGTATAATATCAATAGTTAATCATATGATTCAATGACAATTCAAATACTTTATTCAAGACTTCAAGTGAATCATATCATTAATGTACAATGATGATATAATTCGTATAATATCAAATTAAGTAATTGACATTGGATTAAACAATGACCAATGTGTTACTTATAAACATAATTTAAGTATTAATGTATTATCATTATAATTTTAGTAATTTATATATTATCACTATAATTGATATGATTATATCACATGATGACTTGATCATTAAATCATATGATTATATAACAATAAATAATACATATATAATATGACATAACTCATAAGTCATAAGTCTACAAGTTAATCATATGATTCATGTACAATGATAATCACAATTGATTCAATTGAATTAAACAATATGTTACTTATAACTACAAGTCTACAATTTAATTAAAGCATTATTAGATACTTTAGGAATTTAGGATTTAGGAGTTTGAACATTACTATTTACCATTAGATATTAAGTTCAATTCAAAGAAAAAAGATTATAAGTAAATATGATAAGAATTTAAATAATTAATCATATGAATCATATGATATAATTTAATGAGACTATATGATTATATAATATCAAATTAAGTAATTGACATTAGATTCAACAATGTGTTACTTATAATCACAATTGAAGTATTAATGTATTTTTTGAACATTTTTTAGAAAAAGGAATTTAACCATTTTTTTAAAGAAAAAAAAAAAGAAAATTAACAATTTTG
>NC_081545.1:7326257-7334364 GCF_901000735.1 Corylus avellana | reverse complement strand
TCAATTAAAATTATATATATATATATATATATATATATATATATAGGGGCGATCTAGAATACTAGAATTTTCCTAAAGTCAATTAATCTAGGGGTGATCTAGAATACTAGAATTTTCCTAAAGTGATCATTTTCAACTCTTTCTCACCCATGTCACGCCACAAGTGATACTATATAATATATATGCACGCTGACTTGGTCAACTTGGGGCATGCGTAAATATAAATTATATATTTGTATGCAAGGTTTTTAAAAACTTGTGCATAAAGACAACTAAGGTGATCGGGAGTTTTGAATTATATTTTGATCTCGACCTAAAATCTTTAGGGGAAAATTATTTTTTGTTAAAAATATTTTTCGGTATTTTGGTGCGTACAAAAAATTACATATATATATATTCAATCAAATTAACCTATATATAAAAATCAATTTTTATTTACAACATAAAAATATTAAAATAATTTTTTTTTTTTTTAAAAAAAGATATTAACCTAAAAATTTGAGTTCCAACGGGGTTTCGGAGAAGTCCAACAGAGGCCCAACAGGGTTCCGGCAACGGTTCGACAGGGTTTTGAAAATTTGAGAATGAGAAGCTGATTAAAAATGGTTTTCCTTTCTTAAAAAGGGAACTATTTTACGAAAAGTAATGAAAGTTTTTCAATCAAATTGAAAATATATTTTGTTGATTATTACTTTTCATCACACCAAAACACTTAAAATATGAAAAATATTTTGTAAAATTTATTTTAAGTCGAAACTAACGGGCAATGTGTAAATATAAACCATGTGCTTCACACTCTTAAACTAGCACATGTTCGGAAGAGTTTATTTTCTCATGCAATATATGTTTTGTGTTATAGGTAGTGAATATATATGTAAAAAATAAAAATAAAAAAATAAAAAAAAGGTTCCCTATCTTTTATGAAAGTAGATTATTTCTCTATGCTCGATATTTCTTCTTTGCTGTTAGATATATATACTTCACATAGAATAAATTATCTGTGTTAATTATTTAATGATTTATTGCACAACACATGCAGATTTAGAAACATACGTCATCTTTACTCTTGAGCCATTAATTAAATTGTGTGTTTCATTGATGTGGGGCTGGCAATGAGTTTGGCAGATTTCGGGCGGCCATCTTTAGTCTTCGACGACCATTAACTCTCAACTCTCCGAGAGTAGTTGTCGCTCTTCACGTGGATTGTGGAAAGCCACGGAATCATGTCCTTCTCAGAAGGAGATGAAGAAGACTGACGCGGTTTGGACCTTGACTATTAGCCTGCCACATATACTCCCTCACAATTTAATTAGTCCAATAAACTAAATTCATATTTTGACCAATTCTTGATGAAGAATTAATAGAATTGATCAGAATGGTCACAACCACTAAATCTTAATCGTTGAGAGTGATTACGACCACTCTTAAAGTTTTGGTGAGAGCAATCGGATATCGCAAGGTTATCTGCCACTCAAAAAAGGCGTGAGCGACCGTCAATAATAACAAAAAGAGGAAGAGGGGATGCTAAATTGTATTTTAGCTTACCCGATAATGTGATAGCTGTACCCAAATTGTACGTTCTAACGTTTATAAAAATGATATGGGCCTCTAGGTGGTTTGCGTTATGGAAGAAGAGCGTCATGGTCCAAACCGCGTAAATGTGTGTAATTATGTTGTGAGCCTCTCACTCTATTTTGTTTTTGCTTCGACGACCTTGACCTTGGCCTAACTATTCTGCCGTGACATTTCAATAATTCACATTATTGGCCATTTGCCATTTCTGAAATGTGCTCGCCCTCTGTTTTCTTGTGCTAACAATGTTTAATGGCCCTGCACATTGAAATACGAGCAGGTCAACTGGCAGGGGTTGTTGGCCATTGAAAGAACTTCTGCAGTCCGCAACCTTAAGAAGTAGTGGCAACCAAATGGTGGTTACTGTGAACGACATGCTCACTACAATCCTCTGCTTGCTCTTGTTCTGTTTTCCGTTTGTCTGCTCTGGAAGAGATAGCATAACATGGAACAGCTCCATTAGTGACTCCCTAGGAGAAAACCTTGTTTCTGCCGGAGGAAGATTCGAGCTTGGATTCTTTACTCCAAAAGGAGGCTTACCTAGCAGAAGATACGTTGGGATATGGTACTACAGTTCGAATCCAAGAACTGTTGTATGGGTTGCTAATCGCGACAAGCCACTCGGCAATTCCAATGGAGTTGTTGCCATTGCAGAAGATGGCAAAGCCAGGGTCTTAGATAGAAATAACAAGAGTTACTGGTCGACAGATCGATTAAGAAATTCGTCATATACCAACAGGATATTGAAGCTCCAGGATTCTGGGAACCTCGTTCTAACGGAAGTAGATGGAAGTAACAATACAGTGATCTGGCAAAGCTTTGATAACCCAACTGACACATTTCTTCCCGGAATGAAGATGGATACAAACATGGAGTTGACTTCATGGAAAAGTAGTGACGATCCGGGACTGGGGCATTTCACGTTCCAGCAAGATCAAGATGGACCAAACCAATATATAATCCGGAAAGAAGAGTCAACCATATACTGGCAAAGCAGGGTCTCGGGCGATTTCATTTACTCCAGTGATTATGAAATGCTTCCCGCGATATTTTCAGAAGTTTTCACTTCTGCAAATCGGGATATGAGGCTGGTTATGGATTACTTGGGGAAGATAAAGTATTATCTGTCGGTAAACCGCACGAGAGACTGGTCGCTTTCAGTGAAGGATCCGTGGGAATTGCATTGGTGGGAGCCAAGAAACAGATGCAGTGTGTACAATGCTTGTGGAAATTTTGGTAGCTGCAATAGTAGGACAAGGAAGCTGTGCAAGTGTCTTCCTGGGTTTGAGCCAAAATCTCCAAACAAATGGAATTCAGGGGATTTTTCTGATGGGTGCAAAAGGGTTTCAATTTCAACCATATGTGGTGAGAATGGTAGAAGAGACAGATTCCTGAGCCTGAAGATGATGAAAGTGGGAAAGGCGAAGGATTTTTTTCGCGTTCGTAGTGAAACAGATTGTGCAAATGGCTGCCTTCGCGACTGCAACTGCCAAGCTTATTCATATGATGAAAACGTACAACGGAGATTTGATAAACAAGGTAAATGCCGCACTTGGGGGGATCTTGATAATCTCTCGGAGAATTTCACCGCTGGCCGTGAGCTCTCTGTCCGGGTGCCAGCTGCTGATATAGGTACTTACTTCTCCATGTCTTTGATAAATTATCATTTGTTTCAAAAATTTATGTTTATAAAAAGTTGCTTATCCTAAAAGCTTAATTCAATAAGAACTGATAAATTTAATAATTTAATTTATATTCTATCATTTTTTTTTTCCCTCATTTGCACCCTCAAACTTTCGGTAACAAGTAAGGACCAATAAATAAAATATTTATTTGAAACAAGAAGTAAACCTTTACTTTGATATCATTTTAAACTATCACTAGTTTAAAAAACTTAAAATTATAAGAAATCATTTAATTAACATTCTCAATTTTGTTATGGTAAAGAGGAATTAGTTAAGCTTTGACATGTTTTTCTGAACAATCTCCAATGAGGTGGTGATGTCTGCCAGACACATGATGATTAATGTTAACATCAAAGACATTATACACTTGCAGGATCCAAAAAAAGAACTTGCGAGACATGTGGGGTTAACACCGTTCCCTATCCACTAAGCACCGGAGGAAACTGTGGTGATCCCCTGTACAACAGATTTGACTGCAACAAGGAAAACGGCACCCTAAGCTTTATGACACCCAAGGCCAACTACAGTGTCACCAGGATCAACCCAGAAACGCTTACATTTGCCATCCAAGTCCAAGATGCATTTAACTGTTCAGCCGGCAAAATTCTGCAGTTCAACCAGTCCTTGCCGTTTGAAGTGAGCAGTGGGTCGTGCAATGAGTCGAGTAACTCCACTCCAGATCCTGTTTTTGAAGATATCCTGATAAAAGAAATAGAAATTAGATGGGAACAACCATTAGAGCCAATATGCAGTTCGCCGGAAGACTGCACCGATTGGGAATATTCGACTTGCAATGTCAGGGAAGATGGACATAGTAGGTGCCATTGCAATGGACCCTACAGGTGGGATCCCGTTAATGTCAACTGCACTTCAGGTGAGGATGCTATACCTTCCCTAAAGGTACCTTGTTACCCGTTTTTGGTGGCTTCTGATCCAAGGTGCCACAACAAATTGGTATTGTTGTCAAAATTTGATTGTCAAAATAGTTCTATTCTCTTCTTTTCTGTTTCTTTTGGATCCTAAAATTATTCTGCTACAATACAATGGACAAATTTACGGATGGCCACCCACTTTTAACATTTTCCATTGATTTCAAACATGGATTCTTGTTCAACTAGAAAAAGGTATTGGTTGTTGTAAATGTTTGGAGTACCACCTTGAATTTACAGAGCTCTCAATAAAATTATCATTACCCTTCTTGGCCATATCTATCAATCACTGTGTTTTTTGTGTGCATGAAATGAATTGTTACCTTACATATTGTTCTGCTTCACTGCAGTCTTTGGTCCCTTTGGGCCTGGTGAAGGGTCTTCACAGGAGAAGGATAAGAAGCCATCATATCTTATTTTCGTGGGAATTTTTGCAACTATAATTGCCATCTTATGTATAACTTGTTTTGTATTCTATCTGAAAACAAGACGAGTGGCCAATAGACAAGGTAACTAGCAGGCACAGCAATTTGTACATACTGTCAAAATAAGAATGTATTTTTGGTGATTTTGAATTGTCTTTTGAAATCAGAAAACAGGAGAAGTATCGCATTGTATCAGTATGACACTGAGAAACGTGTCAAAGATTTGATAGATTCAGCAGAGTTCAACGAAGATGATAAGAAAGGCATAGATGTACCATTTTTTGATTTGGCAAGCATACTAGCTGCTACTGATAACTTATCAGAGGTAAACAAGCTTGGACAAGGCGGGTTTGGGCCTGTTTACAAGGTAAAAAACTCTTTCCTCAATAATCATGAAATTCATATTAAACAACTTTAATGGTTAAACAAGGCTGATGTTGATGGATCTCTCAGGGTAAGTTTCTAGGAGGACAACTGATTGCTATAAAGAGGCTGTCAAGAGGTTCAGGACAAGGCTTAGAAGAATTTAAGAATGAGGTTTTGTTGATTGCCAAACTTCAGCATAGGAATCTTGTTAGACTTTTGGGCTATTGCATTGATAGAGATGAAAAGATGTTACTCTATGAATATATGCCAAACAAAAGCTTAGACTCTTTCTTATTTGGTTAGCCTCAAAACTTGAATCTTTTAAATTTTTCATTGCATAAATATATAAACCAAAGATGGTCACTAACTTTTTCGTGCTCCGAAATTGAAAATGATATATAAGATCGAACACAATGTGTGTTATTGAACTGGGCGATACGCTTTAACATCATTTTGGGAATTGCTCGAGGGCTGCTTTATCTTCACCAAGATTCTAGGCTGAGAATCATTCATAGAGATCTGAAAACAAGTAACGTTCTATTGGATGAGGAGATGAATCCTAAGATTTCTGACTTCGGCTTGGCAAGGATCTTTGGAGGCAAACAAACTGAGGGAACCACTACCAGGGTAGTTGGGACTTAGTAAGTTTCAATGTAGATGGTTAATCTCTAAAGCATGCTAATTGTTTAGACATTGTATGACATTTTTCACTTTCCCACCTACATTCACTAATCCACTAACTATTTGAAAAATTGCGGTCATGCAGCGGCTACATGTCTCCAGAATATGCATTGGATGGGTTTTTCTCATTTAAGTCTGATGCTTTCAGCTTTGGTGTTGTTGTACTTGAGGTTATCAGTGGAAAAAGAAATACAGGATTTTTCCAGTCAGAAAAGACTTTGAGTCTTCTAGGCTATGTAAGTGCATTGAATTGTTTTATATGTTAAAGAGTTTTCAAAATCACTTTATATATATATATATGGTTTGGGAATGTTCAAAATGGAAGGTTTTAAATAGTCTTGGAAAAAGAGTCTTATAATGCCTAATTCACACCAAGCTATTGCTTTAAAGCAAGCAATGCTTGGGTGTATGCACTTGCATCTATACTTTATTACAGTGCAAACCACCAGAAGCATGTCTCTGCGTGTCAGTGGCTGTAAGGCGCTAGTAGCACACTCGGCACTTAGCACAATTAACATACAAAATATCTCTCTTCTTTTGTCTCTCTTAAGATTCAAGTTTCTTTCTCTTGTTAGAATAGAAATACTTAGGGTGTATCCTTGACAAGTATTTGTTGTAACCCAGTGCATACCAATTCAATCAGAATGCATGAGATCAATAATTTCTTAAGGAAAGTGCATACCAATTCAATCAGAATGCATGAGGTCAATAATTTCTTAGGGAAAGCGCCTCAGTAATGCAGCATAGAAGCCATTTAATTTCCTGTTTCCTATTTCTGTTCTTACATTATAGATAGTTATTCTTCCATCATTCTTTGCTTCATACCAATTTTGATTTTGAAACTGCCCCAGGCATGGAAATTGTGGAAGGAAAACAGAGCATTGGATTTAATGGACCAGACATTACGTGAAAGTTGCAACACAAGTGAATTTTTGAGGTGTGTTAATGTTGGGCTCCTATGTGTACAAGAAGACCCCAGTGATCGTCCCACTATGTCAAATGTTGTTTTCATGCTCGGGAGTGAAGCTGCGACTCTCCCAACTCCTAAACAACCAGCCTTTGTTGTAAGGAGATCACTTTCGAGCACAACTTCTTCTTCTAGAAAAGGAGAAAGCATTAATGAATTAACAGCTACCATTGAAGAAGGTCGATGATGATGGAGGTTCTCATCATGAGTCTTTTTTTCTCTTTACCAGTTTCTACTACTTCATATTGTGGTTCCCATGAACAAGGAAGCCCATTTTTTGTCTATTTCAGTGTAACTTCTTTTGCCAATGGCAATCTATTCAATCTAGTTGTTTTTCTCCCAAGTTTTAAGATTAGATTGTCTGTGAATCCGGCCCCATTGTGTCTGTTATTTAATCCTTTCATTAGTATATATGCATTATCTGCACTTTTGCATCAAGAGGAGGGAAATTAGACAAAAATGAGCAGAACAAAACAGAGGTTACTTTACAAAATTCTACATAATCGTGTGTTAAGTTCTAAGAAATACTAGAGGGATGCAACTTGCAAGTCCAGCTGGTTATGCCTTGGACCATTTAAAAAGGTGATGTGGACAATCTTGGATGACCTTCAAACATATCAATTTTTTCTTTGCACGACTTGTTATGTACTAAACACATTTTTTATGTACCTTAACGCAATTTTAAACAAGATCTAAGGAATAAAGTGAAGAGTAAAAGTTTACACTAAAGAAAAGCAAAGGATTAAGAAAATAAAATTAAGAGCATGATGAATTAGAATATCCAAATAGGTATGTTAAGCATCAAGTAAAGCAAATTCAGTCACTAGGACGATGGCTTAATGGTCGAAGCCGCTCAAAACCATCACCTTGCGAGTTTGAGGTTGTGGGTTCAAGTCCATACATGTTTCATTACTGTCCAGGTGTACCCCACGCCATGTACGTCAGTGTTTAAGTAAGTCGGGCAGTGATCAACATCCGTGAGCCCTTTTTTAAATTATAAAAAAAAAAAAAAAAAAAGGGAAAAAAAAGTAAAGCAAATTCAAATATATGACCAAGAAAAATATTAAATAAAGCACTTGCTAAAATTATTACACTTTAAACAAATTTCCTATACTTAATTTAATTATGTTGCTTTTTCCAGTTGAGCTCTGGCCAATGGATTGGTGTCTTGGAATTTTACCACATGACAAAGACGTCAAATTTATTTGATTTCTATTTGTTTTTTTGTTTTTTTTGTTTTTTTTTTTTCTAAAAAAAAGAAGAGAAAGTTACACATATCCCCAAAGTTTGAGGCGATTTTTAATTCGACCTTCAATGTTTTAATTTTTACAATATACTTTCCAAATTTTCAAGTTTTTGCAATTTAATCATTTCATTAGTCAAAGTCGTTTTGAGTGACGGGATGTGTCGTATGATCACTGTTTATCTTTAGTTTCTTTTTTGTCAAAAATGCCCTCATCCCTTCCAAACGCACGCACGCTT